>NC_133650.1:22671687-22971687 GCF_009905375.1 Apium graveolens | reverse complement strand
GAAACCGAGTTCCATTCGTTTCAGCTCCGATTCACTTCCGGACGATCCCGAATGGACGCGAATGCAATTTCATAAATCCATAGAACAAATTATGAAAAGATACCCAAAAATCGGGACGCCTCAATTTTTGCTCCATACCTCGTGTACTACCCCCTACGAGGATTATTCGAAAACCGAGTTCCATTCGTTTCAGCTCCGATTCACTTCCGGACGACCCCGAATGGACGCGAATGCAATTTCATAAATCCATAGAGACAAATTATGAAAAGATATCCAAAAATCGGGACGCCTCAATTTTTGCTCCATACCTCGTGTACCCCCTACGAGGATTATTCGGAAACCGAGTTCCATTTTATTAAGCTCCGATTCACTTCCGGACGATCCCGAATGGACGCGAATGCAATTTCATAAATCCATATGGGCAAATTATGAAAAGATATCCAAAAAATAGGCCGCCTCCATTTTTGCTCCAAACCTCGTGTACTACCCCCAACGAGGATTATTCGAAAACCGAGTTCCATTCGTTTCAGCTTCGATTCACTTCCGGACGATCCCGAATGGACGCGAATGCAATTTCATAAATCCATAGAGACAAATTATGAAAAGATATCCAAAAATCGGGACGCCTCAATTTTTGCTCCATACCTCGTATACTACCCCCTACGAGGATTATTCGAAAACCGAGTTCCATTCGTTTCAGCTCCGATTCACTTCCGGACGACCCCGAATGGACACGAATGCAATTTCATAAATCCATAGAGATAAATTATGAAAAGATATCCAAAAATCGGGATGCCTCAATTTTTGCTCCATACCTCGTGTAATACCCCCTACGAGGATTATTCGGAAACCGAGTTCCATTTGTTTAAGCTCCGATTCACTTCCGGACGATCCCGAATGGACGCGAATGAAATTTCATAAATCCATAGGGGCAAATTATGAAAAGATATCCAAAAAACAGCCCACCTCCATTTTTGCTCCAAACCTCGTGTACTACCCCCTACGAGGATTATTCGGAAATCGAGTTCCATTCGTTTCAGCTCCGATTCACTTCCGGACGACACCGAATGGACGCGAATGCAATTTCATAAATCCATAGAGACAAATTATGAAAAGATATCCAAAAATCGGGACGCCTCAAGTTTTGCTCCATACCTCATGTACTACCCCATACGAGGATTATTCGAAAACCGAGTTCCATTCGTTTCAGCTCCGATTCACTTCCGCACGACTCCGAATAGATACGAATGTAATTTCATAAATCCATAGGGACAAATTATGAAAAGATATTCAAAAAATAGGTCGCCTCAATTTTTGCTCCATACCTCGTGTACTACCCCCTACGAGGATTATTCGGAAACCGAGTTCCATTCGTTTCAGCTCCGATTCACTTCCGCACGACTCCGAATAGACGCGAATGTAATTTCATAAATCCATTAGGACAAATTATGAAAAGATATCCAAAAAACGGGCCGCCTCAATTTTTGCTCCATACCTCGTGTACTACCCTCTATGAGGATAATTCGGAAACCGAGTTCCATTCGTTTCAGCTCCGATTCACTTCCTGACGACCCCGAATGGACGCGAATGCATTTTCATAAATCCATAGAGACAAATTATGAAAAGATTTCCAAAAAATGGGACGCCTCAATTTTTGCTCCATACCTCGTGTACTACCCCCTACGAGGATTATTCGGAAACCGAGTTCCATTCGTTTCAGCTCCGATTCACTTCCGCATGACTCCGAATAGACGCGAATGTAATTTCATAAATCCATAAGGACAAATTATGAAAAGATATCCAAAAAACGGGCCGCCTCAATTTTTGCTCCATACCTCGTGTACTACCCCCTAAGAGGATTATTCGGAAACCGAGTTCCATTCGTTTCAGCTCCGATTCACTTCCGGACGACCCCGAATGGACGCGAATGCAATTTCATAAATCCATAGGGACAAATTATTAGAGGATTTCAAAAAAATGGGCCGCCTCAATTTTAGTTCCATACCTCGTGTACTACCCCCTACGCGGATTATTCGGAAACCGAGATCCATTCGTTTCACCTCCTATTCACTTCCGGACGACCCTAAATGGACGCGAATGTAATTACATAAATCCATAGGGACAAATTATGAAATGATATTCAAAAAATGGGTCCCCTCAATTTTTGCTCCATACCTCGTGTACTACCCCCTACGAGGATTATTCGGAAACCGAGTTCGATTCGTTTCTGCTCCGATTCACTTCCGGACGACCCCAAATGGACGCGAATGCAATTTAATAAATCCATAGGGACAAATTATGAAAAGATATCCAAAAAACGGGCCACCTCAATTTTTGCTCCATACCTCGTGTACTACCCCCTATGAGGATTATTTGGAAACTGAGTTCCATTCGTTTCAGCTCTGATTCACTTCCGGACGACCCCGAATGGACGCGAATGCAATTTCATAAATCCATAGAGACAAATTATGAAAAGATATCCAAAAAACAGGCCGCCTTAATTTTTACTCCATACCTCGTGTACTACCCCCTACGAGGATTATTCGGAAACCGAGTTCCATTTGTTTAAGCTCCGATTCACTTCCGGACGATCCCGAATGGACGCGAATGCAATTTCATAAATCTATAGGGGCGAATTATGAAAAGATATCCAAAAAACAGGCCGCCTCCATTTTTGCTCCAAACCTCGTGTACTACCCCCAACGAGGATTATTCGGAAACCGAGTTCCATTCGTTTCAGCTCCGATTCACTTCCGGACGATCCCGAATAGACGCGAATGCAATTTCATAAATCCATTGGGACAAATTATGAAAAGATATCCAAAAATGGGCCGCCTCAATTTTTGCTCCATACCTCGTGTACTACCCCCTACGAGGATTATTCGAAAATCGAGTTCCATTCGTTTCAGCTCCGATTCACTTCCGGACGACCCCGAATGGACGCGAATGCAATTTCATAAATCCATAGAGGCAAATTATGAAAAGATATCCAAAAATCGGGATGCCTCAATTTTTGCTCCATACCTCGTGTACTACCCCCTACGAGGATTATTCGAAAACCGAGTTCCATTCGTTTCAGCTCCGATTCACTTCCGCACGACTCCAAATAGACGCGAATGTAATTTCATAAATCCATAGGGACAAATTATGAAAAGATATTCAAAAAACAGGTCGCCTCAATTTCTGCTCCATACCTCGTGTACTACCCCCTACGAGGATTATTCGGAAACCGAGTTCCATTCGTTTCAGCTCCGATTCACTTCCGCACGACTCCGAATAGACGCGAATGTAATTTCATAAATCCATAAGGAAAAATTATGAAAAGATATCCAAAAAACGGGCCGCCTCAATTTTTGCTCCATACCTCGTGTACTACCCCCTACGAGGATAATTCGGAAACCGAGTTCCATTAGTTTCAGCTCCGATTCACTTCCGGACGATCCCGAATGGACACGAATGCAATTTCATAAATCCATAGGGACAAATTATGAAAACATATCCAAAAAACGGGCCGCCTCAATTTTTGCTCCATACCTCGTGTACTACCCCCTATGAGGATTATTCGGAAACCGAGTTCCATTCGTTTCAGCTCCGATTCACTTCCGGACGACCCCGAATGGACGCGAATGCAATTTCATAAATCCATAGAGACAAATTATGAAAAGATTTCCAAAAAATGGGATGCCTCAATTTTTGCTCCATACCTCGTGTACTACCCCTACGAGGATTATTCGGAAACCGAGTTCCATTCGTTTCAGCTCCGATTCACTTCCGCACGACTCCGAATAGACGCGAATGTAATTTCATAAATCCATAGGGACAAATTATGAAAAGATATCTAAAAAATGGGCCGCCTCAATTTTTGCTCCATACCTCGTGTACTACCCCCTACGAGGATTATTCGGAAACCGAGTTCCATTCGTTTCAGCTCCGATTCACTTCCGGACGATCCCGAATGGACTCGAATGCAATTTCATAAATCCATAGGGACAAATTATGAAAATATATTCAAAAAATGGGTTGCCTCAATTTTTGCTCCATACCTCGTGTACTACCCCCTACGAGGATTTTTCAGAAACCGAGTTCGATTCGTTTCTGCTCCGATTCACTTCCGGATGACCCCAAATGGACGCGAATGCAATTTAATAAATCCATAGGGACAAATTTTAAAAAAGATATCCAAAAAACGGGCCGCCTCAATTTTTGCTCCATACCTCGTGTACTACCCCCTACGAGGATTATTCGGAAACGGAGTTCCATTCGTTTCAGCTCCGATTCACTTCCGGACGACCCCGAATGGACGCGAATGTAATTTCATAAATCCATAAGGACAAATTATGAAGAGATATCCAAAAAACGGGCCGCCTCAATTTTTGCTCTATACCTCGTGTACTACCCCCTACGAGGATTATTCGGAAACCGAGTTCCATTTGTTTAAGCTCCGATTCACTTCCGGACGATCCCGAATGGACGCGACATAAATCCATAGGGGCAAATTATGAAAAGATATCCAAAAAACTGGCTGCCTCCATTTTTGCTCCAAACCTCGTGTACTACCCCCAACGATAATTATTCGGAAACCGAGTTCCATTCGTTTCAGCTCCGATTCACTTCCGGACGATCCCGGATGGACGCGAATGCAATTTCATAAATCCATAGGGACAAATTATGAAAAGATATCCAAAAAACGGGCCGCCTCAATTTTTGCTCCATACCTCGTGTACTACCCCCTACGAGGATTATTCGGAAACCGAGTTCCATTCGTTTCAGCTCCGATTCACTTCCGGACGATCCCGAATGGACGCGAATGCAATTTCATAAATCCATAGGGTCAAATTATGAAAACATATCCAAAAAACGGGTCGCCTCAATTTTTGCTCCATACCTCGTGTACTACCCCCTACGAGGATTATTCGAAAACCGAGTTCAATTCGTTTCAGCTCCGATTCACTTCCTCACGACTCCAAATAGACGCGAATGTAATTTCATAAATCCATAAGGACAAATTATGAAAAGATATTCAAAAAACAGGTCGCCTCAATTTTTGCTCCATACCTCGTGTACTACCCCTACGAGGATTATTCGGAAACGGAGTTCCATTCGTTTCAGCTCCGATTCACTTCCGGACGACCCCGAATGGACGCGAATGTAATTTCATAAATCCATAGGGACAAATTATGAAGAGATATCCAAAAAACGGGCCGCCTCAATTTTTGCTCTATACCTCGTGTACTACCCCCTACGAGGATTATTCGGAAACCGAGTTCCATTTGTTTAAGCTCCGATTCACTTCCGGACGATCCCGAATGGACGCGACATAAATCCATAGGGGCAAATTATGAAAAGATATCCAAAAAACTGGCCACCTCCATTTTTGCTCCAAACCTCGTGTACTACCCCCAACGAGAATTATTCGGAAACCAAGTTCCATTCGTTTCAGCTCCGATTCACTTCCGGACGATCCCGAATGGACGCGAATGCAATTTCATAAATCCATAGGGACAAATTATGAAAAGATATCCAAAAAACGGGCCGCCTCAATTTTTGCTCCATACCTCGTGTACTACCCCCTACGAGGATTATTCGGAAACCGAGTTCCATTCGTTTCAGCTCCGATTCACTTCCGGACGATCCCGAATGGACGCGAATGCAATTTCATAAATCCATAGGGTCAAATTATGAAAACATATCCAAAAAACGGGTCGCCTCAATTTTTGCTCCATACCTCGTGTACTACCCCCTACGAGGATTATTCGAAAACCGAGTTCAATTCGTTTCAGCTCCGATTCACTTCCTCACGACTCCAAATAGACGCGAATGTAATTTCATAAATCCATAAGGACAAATTATGAAAAGATATTCAAAAAATAGGTCGCCTCAATTTTTGCTCCATACCTCGTGTACTACCCCCTACGAGGATTATTCGGAAATCGAGTTCCATTCGTTTCAGCTCCGATTCACTTCCGGACGACCTCGAATGGACGCGAATACAATTTAATAAATCCATAGGGATAAATTATGAAAATATATCCAAGAAATGGGCCTCCTCAATTATTGCTCCATACCTTGTGTACTAACCCCTACGAGGATTATTCAAAATCCGAGTTCCATTCGTTTCAGCTCTGATTCACTTTCGGACGACCCCGAATGGACGCGAATGCAATTTCATAAATCCATAGAGACAAATTATGAAAAGATTTCCAAAAAACGGGACGCCTCAATTTTTGCTCCATACCTCGTGTACTACCCCCAACGAGGATTATTCGGAAACCGAGTTCCATTCGTTTCAGCTCCGATTCACTTCCGCACGACTCCGAATAGACGCGAATGTAATTTCATAAATCCATAAGGACAAATTATGAAAAGATATCCAAAAAACGGGCCGCCTCAATTTTTGCTCCATACCTCGTGTACTACCCCCTACGAGGATTATTCAGAAACCGAGTTCCATTCGTTTCAGCTCCGATTCACTTCCGGACGATCCAGAATGGACGCGAATGCAATTTCATAAATCCATAGGGACAAATTATGAAAACATATCCAAAAAATGGGCCGCCTCAATTTTTGCTCCATACCTCGTGTACTACCCCCTATGAGGATTATTCGGAAACCGAGTTCCATTCGTTTCAGCTCCGATTCACTTCCGGACGACCTCGAATGGACGCGAATGCAATTTCATAAATCCATAGAGACAAATTATGAAGAGATTTCCAAAAAACGGGACTCCTCAATTTTTGCTCCATACCTCGTGTACTACCCCCTACGAGGATTATTCGGAAACGGAGTTCCATTCGTTTCAGCTCCGATTCACTTCCGGACGATTCCGAATGGACGCGAATGCAATTTCATAAATCCATAGGGACAAATTATGAAAAGATATCCAAAAAACGGGCCACCTCAATTTTTGCTCCATACCTCGTGTACTACCCCCTACGAGGATTATTCGGAAACCGAGTTCCATTCGTTTCAGCTCCGATTCACTTCGGGACGATCCCGAATGGACGCGAATGCAATTTCATAAATCCATAGGGTCAAATTATGAAAACATATCCAAAAAACGGGCCGCCTCAATTTTTGCTCCATACCTCGTGTACTACCCCCTACGAGGATTATTCGAAAACCGAGTTCCATTCGTTTCAGCTCCGATTCACTTCCTCACGACTCCAAAGAGACGCGAATGTAATTTTATAAATCCATAAGGACAAATTATGAAAAGATATTCAAAAAACAGGTCGCCTCAATTTTTGCTACATACCTCGTGTACTACCCCCTACGAGGATTATTCAGAAACCGAGTTCCATTCGTTTCAGCTACGATTCACTTCCGGACGACCTCGAATGGACGCGAATACAATTTAATAAATCCATAGGGACAAATTATGAAAATATATCCAAGAAATGGGCCTCCTCAATTTTTGCTCCATACCTTGTGTACTAACCCCTACGAGGATTATTTAGAAACCGAGTTCCATTCGTTTCAGCTCTGATTCACTTTCGGACGACCCCGAATGGACGCGAATGCAATTTCATAAATCCATAGAGACAAATTATGAAAAGATTTCCAAAAAACGGGACGCCTCAATTTTTGCTCCATACCTCGTGTACTACCCCCAACGAGGATTATTCGGAAACCGAGTTCCATTCGTTTCAGCTCCGATTCACTTCTGCACGACTCCGAATAGACGCGAATGTAATTTCATAAATCCATAAGGACAAATTATGAAAAGATATCCAAAAAACGGGCCGCCCCAATTTTTGCTCCATACCTCGTGTACTACCCCCTACGAGGATTATTCGGAAACCGATTTCCATTCGTTTCAGCTCCGATTCACTTCCGGACGATCCCGAATGCACGCGAATGCAATTTCATAAATCCATAGGGACAAATTATGAAAACATATCCAAAAAATGGGCCGCCTCAATTTTTGCTCCATACCTCGTGTACTACCCCCTATGAGGATTATTCGGAAACCGAGTTCCATTCGTTTCAGCTCCGATTCACTTCCGGACGACCTCGAATGGACGCGAATGCAATTTCATAAATCCATAGAGACAAATTATGAAGAGATTTCCAAAAAACGGGACTCCTCAATTTTTGCTCCATACCTCGTGTACTACCCCCTACGAGGATTATTCATAAACCGAGTTCCATTCGTTTCAACTCCGATTCACTTCCGCACGACTCCGAATAGACGCGAATTTAATTTCATAAATCCATAAGGACAAATTATGAAAAGATATCCAAAAAACGGGCCGCCTCAATTTTTGCTCCATACCTCATGTACTAGCCTCTACGAGGATTATTCGGAAACCGAGTTCCATTCGTTTCAACTCCGATTCACTTCCGGACGATCCCGAATGGACGCGAATGCAATTTCATAAATCCATAGGGACAAATTATGAAAACATATCCAAAAACGGGCCGCCTCAATTTTTGCTCCATACCTCGTGTACTACCCCCTACGAGGATTATTCGAAAACCGAGTTCCATCTGTTTCAGCTCCGATTCACTTCCGCACGACTCCAAATAGACGCAAATGTAATTTCATAAATCCATAGGGACAAATTATGAAAAGATATTCAAAAAACACGTCGCCTCAATTTTTGCTCCATACCTCGTGTACTACCCCCTACGAGGATTATTCGGAAACCGAGTTCCATTCGTTTCCGCTCCAATTCACTTCCGGACGACCTCGAATGGAAGCGAATGCAATTTAATAAATCCATAGTGACAAATTATGAAAATATATCCAAGAAATGGGCCTCCTCAATTTTTTCTCCATACCTTGTGTACTAACCCCTACGAGGATTATTCAGAAACCGAGTTCTATTTGTTTCAGCTCCGATTCACTTCCGGACGACCCCGAATGGACGCGAATGCAATTTCATAAATCCATAGAGACAAATTATGAAAAGATTTCCAAAAAACGGGACGCCTCAATTTTTGCTCCATACCTCGTGTACTACCCCCTACGAGGATTATTCGGAAACCGAGTTCCATTCATTTCAGCTCCGATTCACTTCCGCACGACTCCGAATAGACACGAATGTAATTTCATAAATCCATAAGGACAAATTATGAAAAGATATTCAAAAAATGGGCCGCCTCAATTTTTGCTCGATACCTCGTGTACTACCCCCTACGAGGATTATTCGGAAACCGAGTTCCATTCGTTTCAGCTCCGATTCACTTCCGGACGATCCCGAATGGACGCGAATGCAATTTCATAAATCCATAGGGACAAATTATGAAAACATATCCAAAAAACGGGCCGCCTCAATTTTTGCTCCATACCTCGTGTACTACCCCCTAAGAGGATTATTCGGAAACCGAGTTCCATTCGTTTCAGCTCCGATTAACTTCCGGACGACCCCGAATGGACGCGATTGCAATTTCATAAATCCATAGGGACAAATTATTAGAGGATTTCAAAAAAACGGGCCGCTTCAATTTTAGCACCATACCTCGTGTACTACCCCCTACGCGGATTATTCGGAAACCGAGTTCCATTCGTTTCACCTCCGATTCACTTCCAGATGACCCCGAATGGACGCGAATGTAATTACATAAATCCATAGGGACAAATTATGAAAAGATATTCAAAAAATGGGTCACCTCAATTTTTGCTCCATACCTCGTGTACTACCCCCTACGAGGATTATTCAGAAACCGAGTTTGATTCGTTTCTGCTCCGATTCACTTCCGGACGACCCCAAATGGACGCGAATGCAATTTAATAAATCCATAGGGACAAATTATAAAAAGATATCCAAAAAACGGGCCGCCTCAATTTTTCTCCATACCTCGTGTACTACCCCCTATGAGGATTATTCGGAAACTGAATTCCATTCGTTTCAGCTCCGATTCACTTCCGGACGACCCCAAATGGACGCGAATGTAATTACATAAATCCATAGGGACAAATTATGAAAAGATATTCAAAAAACGGGTCGCCTCAATTTTTGCTCCATACCTCGTGTACTACCCCCTACGAGGATTATTCGGAAACCGAGTTCGATTCGTTTCTGCTCCGATTATCTTCCGGACGACCCCAAATGGACGCGAATGCAATTTAATAAATCAATAGGGATGAATTATGAAAAGATATCCAAAAAACGGGCCGCCTTAATTTTTGCTCCATACCTCGTGTACTACCCCCTATGAGGATTATTCGGAAACTGAGTTCCATTCGTTTCAGCTCCGATTCACTTCCGGATGACCCCGAATGGACGCGAATGCAATTTAATAATCCATAGAGACAAATTAGGAAAAGATATCCAAAAAATGGGACGCCTCAATTTTTGCTCCATGCCTCGTGTACTACCCCCTACGAGGATTATTCGGAAACCGAGTTTCATTTGTTTCAGCTCCGATTCACTTCCGAACGATCCCGAATGGACGCGAATGCAATTTCAAAAATCCATAGGGACAAATTATGAAAAGATATCGAAAAAACAGGCCGCCTCAATTTTTGCTCCAAACCTCGTGTACAACCCCCTACGCGGATTATTCGGAAACCGAGTTCTATTCATTTCAGCTCCGATTCACTTCTGGACGATCCCGAATGGATGCGAATGCAATTTCATAAATCCATAGGGACAAATTATGAAAACATATCCAAAAAACGGGCCGCCTCAATTTTTGCTCCATACCTCGTGTACTACCCCCTACGAGGCTTATTCAAAAATCGAGTTCCATTCGTTTCAGCTCCGATTCACTTCCGGACGACCCCGACGCGAATGCAATTTCATAAATCCATTGAGACAAATTATGAAAAGATATCCAAAAAATGGGACGCCTCAATTTTTGCTCCATACCTCGTGTACTACCCCCTACGCGGATTTTTCGGAAACCGAGTTCCATTCGTTTCACCTCCGATTCACTTTCGGACGACCCCGAATGGACGCGAATGTAATTACATAAATCCATAGGGACAAATTATGAAAAGATATTCAAAAAATGGGTCGCCTCAATTTTTGCTCCATACCTCGTGTACTACCCCCTACGAGGATTATTCGGAAACCGAGTTCGATTCGTTTATGCTCCGATTCACTTCCGGACGACCCCAAATGGACGCGAATGCAATTTAATAAATCCATAGGGACAAATTATGAAAAGATATCCAAAAACTGGGCCGCCTCAATTTTTGCTCCATACCTCGTGTACTACCCCCCTTTGAGGGTTATTCGGAAACTGAGTTCCATTCGTTTCAGCTCCGATTCACTTCCGGACGACCCCGAATGGACGCGAATGCAATTTAATAAATCTATAGAGACAAATTATGAAAAGATATCCAAAAAACAGGCCGCCTCAATTTTTGCTCCATACCTCGTGTACTACCCCATACGAGGATTATTCGGAAACCGAGTTCCATTCGTTTAAGCTCCGATTTACTTCCGATCGATCCCGAATGGAAGCGAATGCAATTTCATAAATCCATAGGGGCAAATTATGAAAAGATATCCAAAAAATAGGCCGCCTCAATTTTTTCTCCAAACCTAGTGTACTACCCCCTACGAGGATTATTCGGAAACCGAGTTCGATTCGTTTCTGCTCCGATTCACTTCCGGACGACCCCGAATGGACGCGAATGCAATTTCATAAATCCATAGAGACAAATTATGAAAAGATATCCAAAAAATGGGCCGCCACAATTTTTGCTCCATACCTCGTGTACTACCCCCTACGAGGATTATTCGGAAACCGAGTTCCATTCGTTTCAGCTCCGATTCACTTCCGGACGATGCCGAATGGACGCGAATGCAATTTCAAAAATCCATAGGGAAAAATTATTAAAAGATATCGAAAAAACAGGCCGCCTCAATTTTTGCTCCAAACCTCGTGTATTACCCCCTACGCGGATTATTCGGAAACCGAGTTCCATTCGTTTCAGCTCTGATTCACTTCCGGACAATCCCGAATGGATGCGAATGCAATTTCATAAATCCATAGGGACAAATTATGAAAACATATCCAAAAAACGGGCCTCCTCAATTTTTGCTCCATACCTCGTGTACTACCCCCTACGAGGCTTATTCGAAAATCGAGTTCCATTCGTTTCAGCTCCGATTCACTTCCGGACGACCCCGAATGGACGCGAATACAATTTCATAAATCCATAGAACCAAATTATGAAAAGATATCCAAAAAACAAGACGCCTCAATTTTTGCTCCATACCTCGTGTACTACCCCCTACGCGGATTATTCGGAAACCGAGTTCCATTCGTTTCACCTCCGATTCACTTCCGGACGACCCCGAATGGACGCGAATGTAATTACATATATCCATAGGGACAAATTATGAAAAGATATTCAAAAAATGGGTCGCCTCAATTTTTTCTCCATACCTCGTGTACTATCCCTTACAAGGATTATTCGGAAACCGAGTTCGATTCGTTTCTGCTCCGATTCACTTCCGGACGACCCCAAATGGACGCGAATGCAATTTCATAAATCCATAGAGACAAATTATGAAAAGATATCCAAAAAACAGTCCTCCTCAATTTTTGCTCCATACCTCGTGTACTACCCACTACGAGGATTATTCGGGAACCGAGTTCCATTCGTTTAAGCTCCGATTCACTTCCAGACGATCCCGAATGGACGCGAATGCAATTTCATAAATCCATAGGGTCAAATTATGAAAAGATATCCAAAAAATTAGCCGCCTCCATTTTTGCTCCAAACCTCGTGTACTACCCCCTACGAGGATTATTCGGAAACCGAGTTCCATTCGTTTCAGCTCCGATTCACTTCCGGACGATCCCGAATGGACGGGAATGCAATTTCATAAATCCATAGGGACAAATTATGAAAAGATATCCAGAAAACGGGCCGCCTCAATTTTAGCTCCATACCTCGTGTACTACCCCCTACGAGGATTATTCGAAAATCGAGTTCTATTCGTTTCAGCTCCGATTCACTTCCGGACGACCCCGAATGGACGCGAATGCAATTTCATAAATCCATAGAGACAAATTATGAAAAGATATCCAAAAATCGGGACCCCTCAATTTTTGCTCCATACCTCGTATACTACCCCCTACGAGGATTATTCGGAAACCGAGTTCCATTCATTTCAGCTCCGATTCACTTCCGCACGACTCCAAATAGACAAGAATGTAATTTCATAAATCCATAGGGACAAATTATGAAAAGATATTCAAAAAACAGGTCGCCTCAATTTTTGCTCCATACCTCGTGTACTACCCCCTACGAGGATTATTCGGAAACCGAGTTCCATTCGTTTCAGCTCTGATTCACTTCCGGACGACCTCGAATGGACGCGAATGCAATTTAATAAATCCATAGGGACAAATTATGAAAATATATCCCAGAAATGGGCCTCCTAAATTTTTGCTCCATACCTTGTGTACTACCCCCTACGAGGATTATTCAAAAACCGAGTTCCATTCGTTTCAGCTCCGATTCACTTCCGGACGACCCCAAATGGACGCGAATGCAATTTCATAAATCCATAGAGACAAATTATGAAAAGATTTCCAAAAAATGGGATGCCTCAATTTTTGCTCCATACCTCGTGTACTACCCCCTACGAGGATTATTCGGAAACCGAGTTCCATTCGTTTCAGCTCCGATTCACTTCCGCACGACTCCGAATAGACGCAAATGTAATTTCATAAATCCATAGGAACAAATTATGAAAATATATCCAAAAAACGGGCCGCCTCAATTTTTGCTCCATACCTCGTGTACTACCCCCTACGAGGATTATTTGGATACCGAGTTCCATTCGTTTCAGCTCCGATTCACTTCCGCACGACTCCAAATAGACGCGAATGAAATTTCATAAATCCATAGGGACAAATTATGAAAAGATATTCAAAAAACAGGTCGCCTCAATTTTTGCTCCATACCTCGTGTACTACCCCCTACGAGGATTATTCGAAAACCGAGTTCCATTCGTTTCACCTCCGATTCACTTCCGGACGACCCCGAATGGACGCGAATGCAATTTCATAAATCCATAGAGACAAATTATGAAAAGATATCCAAAAAACGGGACGCCTCAATTTTTCCTCCATACCTCGTGTACTACCCCATACGCGGATTATTCGGAAACCGAGTTCCATTCGTTTCACCTCCGATTCACTTCCGGACGACCCCGAATGGACGCGAATGTAATTACATAAATCCATAGGGACAAATTATGAAAAGAAATTCAAAAAATGGGTCGCCTCAATTTTTGCTCCATACCTCGTCTACTACCCCCTACGAGGATTATTCGGAAACCGAGTTCCATTCGTTTCATCTCCGATTCAGTTCCGGACGACCCAGAATGGACCCGAATGCAATTTCATAAATCCATAGGGACAAATTATTAGAGGATTTCAAAAAAATGGGCTGCCTCAATTTTAACTCCATACCTCGTGTACTACCCCCTACGCGGATTATTCGGAAACCGAGTTCCATTCGTTTCACCTCCGATTCACTTCCGGACGACCCCGAATGGACGCGAATGTATTTACATAAATCCATAGGGACAAATTATGAAAAGATATTCAAAAAATGGGTTGCCTCAATTTTTGCTCCATACCTCGTGTACTACCCCCTACGAGGATTATTCGGAAACCGAGTTCGATTCGTTTCTGCTCCGATTCACTTCCGGACGACCCCAAATGGACGCGAATGCAATTTAATAAATCCATAGGGACAAATTATGAAAAGATATCCAAAATACGGGCCGCCTCCATTTTTGCTCCATACCTCGCGTACTACCCCCTACGAGGATTGTTCGGAAACCGAGTTCCATTCGTTTCAGCTCCGATTCACTTCCGGACGACCCCGAATGGACGCGAATGCAATTTCATAAATCCATAGAGACAAATTATGAAAAGATATCCAAAAAATAGGCCGCCTCCATTTTTGCTCCAAACCTCGTGTACTACCCCCTACGAGGATTATTCGAAAATCGAGTTCCATTCGTTTCAGCTCCGATTCACTTCCGGACGACCCCGAATGGACGCGAATGCAATTTCATAAATCCATAGAGACAAATTATGAAAAGATATCCAAAAATCGGGACCCCTCAATGTTTGCTCCATACCACGTGTACTACCCCCTACGAGGATTATTCGGAAACCGAGTTCCATTCGTTTCAGCTCCGATTCACTTCCGCACGACTCCAAATAGACGCGAATGTAATTTCATAAATCCATAGGGACAAATTATGCAAAGATATTCAAAAAACAGGTCGCCTCAATTTTTGCTCCATACCTCGTGTACTACCCCCTACGAGGATTATTCGGAAACCGAGTTCCATTCGTTTCACCTCTGATTCACTTCCGGACGACCTCGAATGGACGCGAATGCAATTTAATAAATCCATAGGGACAAATTATGAAAATATATCCAAGAAATGGGCCTCCTCAATTTTTGCTCAATACCTTGTGTACTACCCCCTACGAGGATTATTCAGAAACCGAGATCCATTCGTTTCAGCTCCGATTCACTTCCGGACGACCCCGAATGGACGCGAATGCAATTTCATAAATCCATAGAGACAAATTATGAAAAGATATCCAAAAAACGGGACGCCTCAATTTTTGCTCCATACCTCGTGTACTACCCCATACGCGGATTATTCGGAAACCGAGTTCCATTCGTTTCACCTCCGATTCACTTCCGGACGACCCCGAATGGACGCGAATGTAATTACATAAATCCATAGGGACAAATTATGAAAAGATATTCAAAAAATGGGTCGCCTCAATTTTTGCTCCATACCTCGTCTACTACCCCCTACGAGGATTATTCGGAAACCGAGTTCCATTCGTTTCATCTCCGATTCAGTTCCGGACGACCCAGAATGGACCCGAATGCAATTTCATAAATCCATAGGGACAAATTATTAGAGGATTTCAAAAAAATGGGCTGCCTCAATTTTAGCTCCATACCTCGTGTACTACCCCCTACGCGGATTATTCGGAAACCGAGTTCCATTCGTTTCACCTCCGATTCACTTTCGGACGACCCCGAATGGACGCGAATGTATTTACATAAATCCATAGGGAGAAATTATGAAAAGATATTCAAAAAATGGGTTTCCTCAATTTTTGCTCCATACCTCGTGTACTACCCCCTACGAGGATTATTCGGAAACCGAGTTTGATTCGTTTCTGCTCCGATTCACTTCCTGACGACCCCAAATGGACGCGAATGCAATTTAATAAATCCATAGGGACAAATTATGAAAAGATATCCAAAATACGGGCCGCCTCCATTTTTGCTCCATACCTCGCGTACTACCCCCTACGAGGATTATTCGGAAACCGAGTTCCATTCGTTTCAGCTCCGATTCACTTCCGGACGACCCCGAATGGACGCGAATGCAATTTCATAAATCCATAGAGACAAATTATGAAAAGATATCCAAAAAACAGGCCGCCTCCATTTTTGCTCCAAACCTCGTGTACTACCCCCTACGAGGATTATTCGAAAATCGAGTTCCATTCGTTTCAGCTCCGATTCACTTCCGGACGACCCCGAATGGACGCGAATGCAATTTCATAAATCCATAGAGACAAATTATGAAAAGATATCCAAAAATCGGGACCCCTCAATTTTTGCTCCATACCACGTGTACTACCCCCTACGAGGATTATTCGGAAACCGAGTTCCATTCGTTTCAGCTCCGATTCACTTCCGCACGACTCCAAATAGACGCGAATGTAATTTCATAAATCCATAGGGACAAATTATGCAAAGATATTCAAAAAACAGGTCGCCTCAATTTTTGCTCCATATCTCGTGTACTACCCCCTACGAGGATTATTCGGAAACCGAGTTCCATTCGTTTCACCTCTGATTCACTTCCGGACGACCTCGAATGGACGCGAATGCAATTTAATAAATCCATAGGGACAAATTATGAAAATATATCCAAGAAATGGGCCTCCTCAATTTTTGCTCCATACCTTGTGTACTACCCCCTACGAGGATTATTCAGAAACCGAGTTCCATTCGTTTCAGCTCCGATTCACTTCCGGACGACCCCGAATGGACGCGAATGCAATTTCATAAATCCATAGAGACAAATTATGAAAAGATTTCCAAAAAACGGGATGACTCAATTTTTGCTCCATACCTCGTGTACTACCCCCAACGAGGATTATTCAGAAACCGAGTTCCATTCGTTTCAGCTCCGATTCACTTCCGCACGACTCCGAATAGATGCGAATGTAATTTCATAAATCCATAGGGACAAATTATGAAATGATATCCAAAAAACGGGCCGCCTCTATTTTTGCTCCATACCTCGTGTACTACCCCCTACGAGGATTATTCAGAAACCGAGATCCATTCGTTTCAGCTCCGATTCACTTCCGGACGACCCCGAATGGACGCGAATGTATTTACATAAATCCATAGGGACAAATTATGAAAAGATATTCAAAAAATGGGTTGCCTCAATTTTTGCTCCATACCTCGTGTACTACCCCCTACGAGGATTATTCGGAAACCGAGTTCGATTCGTTTCTGCTCCGATTCACTTCCGGACGACCCCGAATGGACGCGAATGCAATTTCATAAATCCATAGAGACAAATTATGAAAAGATATCCAAAAAATGGGCCGCCACAATTTTTGCTCCATACCTCGTGTACTACCCCCTACGAGGATTATTCGGAAACCGAGTTCCATTCGTTTCAGCTCCGATTCACTTCCGGACGATGCCGAATGGACGCGAATGCAATTTCAAAAATCCATAGGGAAAAATTATTAAAAGATATCGAAAAAACAGGCCGCCTCAATTTTTGCTCCAAACCTCGTGTATTACCCCCTACGCGGATTATTCGGAAACCGAGTTCCATTCGTTTCAGCTCTGATTCACTTCCGGACAATCCCGAATGGATGCGAATGCAATTTCATAAATCCATAGGGACAAATTATGAAAACATATCCAAAAAACGGGCCTCCTCAATTTTTGCTCCATACCTCGTGTACTACCCCCTACGAGGCTTATTCGAAAATCGAGTTCCATTCGTTTCAGCTCCGATTCACTTCCGGACGACCCCGAATGGACGCGAATACAATTTCATAAATCCATAGAACCAAATTATGAAAAGATATCCAAAAAACAAGACGCCTCAATTTTTGCTCCATACCTCGTGTACTACCCCCTACGCGGATTATTCGGAAACCGAGTTCCATTCGTTTCACCTCCGATTCATTTCCGGACGACCCCGAATGGACGCGAATGTAATTACATATATCCATAGGGACAAATTATGAAAAGATATTCAAAAAATGGGTCGCCTCAATTTTTTCTCCATACCTCGTGTACTATCCCTTACAAGGATTATTCGGAAACCGAGTTCGATTCGTTTCTGCTCCGATTCACTTCCGGACGACCCCAAATGGACGCGAATGCAATTTCATAAATCCATAGAGACAAATTATGAAAAGATATCCAAAAAACAGTCCTCCTCAATTTTTGCTCCATACCTCGTGTACTACCCCCTACGAGGATTATTCGGGAACCGAGTTCCATTCGTTTAAGCTCCGATTCACTTCCAGACGATCCCGAATGGACGCGAATGCAATTTCATAAATCCATAGGGGCAAATTATGAAAAGATATCCAAAAAATTAGCCGCCTCCATTTTTGCTCCAAACCTCGTGTACTACCCCCTACGAGGATTATTCGGAAACCGAGTTCCATTCGTTTCAGCTCCGATTCACTTCCGGACGATCCCGAATGGACGGGAATGCAATTTCATAAATCCATAGGGACAAATTATGAAAAGATATCCAGAAAACGGGCCGCCTCAATTTTAGCTCCATACCTCGTGTACTACCCCATACGCGGATTATTCGGAAACCGAGTTCCATTCGTTTCACCTCCGATTCACTTCCGGACGACCCCGAATGGACGCGAATGTAATTACATAAATCCATAGGGACAAATTATGAAAAGAAATTCAAAAAATGGGTCGCCTCAATTTTTGCTCCATACCTCGTCTACTACCCCCTACGAGGATTATTCGGAAACCGAGTTCCATTCGTTTCATCTCCGATTCAGTTCCGGACGACCCAGAATGGACCCGAATGCAATTTCATAAATCCATAGGGACAAATTATTAGAGGATTTCAAAAAAATGGGCTGCCTCAATTTTAGCTCCATACCTCGTGTACTACCCCCTACGCGGATTATTCGGAAACCGAGTTCCATTCGTTTCACCTCCGATTCACTTCCGGACGACCCCGAATGGACGCGAATGTATTTACATAAATCCATAGGGACAAATTATGAAAAGATATTCAAAAAATGGGTTGCCTCAATTTTTGCTCCATACCTCGTGTACTACCCCCTACGAGGATTATTCGGAAACCGAGTTCGATTCGTTTCTGCTCCGATTCACTTCCGGACGACCCCAAATGGACGCGAATGCAATTTAATAAATCCATAGGGACAAATTATGAAAAGATATCCAAAATACGGGCCGCCTCCATTTTTGCTCCATACCTCGCGTACTACCCCCTACGAGGATTGTTCGGAAACCGAGTTCCATTCGTTTCAGCTCCGATTCACTTCCGGACGACCCCGAATGGACGCGAATGCAATTTCATAAATCCATAGAGACAAATTATGAAAAGATATCCAAAAAATAGGCCGCCTCCATTTTTGCTCCAAACCTCGTGTACTACCCCCTACGAGGATTATTCGAAAATCGAGTTCCATTCGTTTCAGCTCCGATTCACTTCCGGACGACCCCGAATGGACGCGAATGCAATTTCATAAATCCATAGAGACAAATTATGAAAAGATATCCAAAAATCGGGACCCCTCAATTTTTGCTCCATACCACGTGTACTACCCCCTACGAGGATTATTCGGAAACCGAGTTCCATTCGTTTCAGCTCCGATTCACTTCCGCACGACTCCAAATAGACGCGAATGTAATTTCATAAATCCATAGGGACAAATTATGCAAAGATATTCAAAAAACAGGTCGCCTCAATTTTTGCTCCATACCTCGTGTACTACCCCCTACGAGGATTATTCGGAAACCGAGTTCCATTCGTTTCACCTCTGATTCACTTCCGGACGACCTCGAATGGACGCGAATGCAATTTAATAAATCCATAGGGACAAATTATGAAAATATATCCAAGAAATGGGCCTCCTCAATTTTTGCTCAATACCTTGTGTACTACCCCCTACGAGGATTATTCAGAAACCGAGATCCATTCGTTTCAGCTCCGATTCACTTCCGGACGACCCCGAATGGACGCGAATGCAATTTCATAAATCCATAGAGACAAATTATGAAAAGATATCCAAAAAACGGGACGCCTCAATTTTTGCTCCATACCTCGTGTACTACCCCATACGCGGATTATTCGGAAACCGAGTTCCATTCGTTTCACCTCCGATTCACTTCCGGACGACCCCGAATGGACGCGAATGTAATTACATAAATCCATAGGGACAAATTATGAAAAGATATTCAAAAAATGGGTCGCCTCAATTTTTGCTCCATACCTCGTCTACTACCCCCTACGAGGATTATTCGGAAACCGAGTTCCATTCGTTTCATCTCCGATTCAGTTCCGGACGACCCAGAATGGACCCGAATGCAATTTCATAAATCCATAGGGACAAATTATTAGAGGATTTCAAAAAAATGGGCTGCCTCAATTTTAGCTCCATACCTCGTGTACTACCCCCTACGCGGATTATTCGGAAACCGAGTTCCATTCGTTTCACCTCCGATTCACTTTCGGACGACCCCGAATGGACGCGAATGTATTTACATAAATCCATAGGGAGAAATTATGAAAAGATATTCAAAAAATGGGTTTCCTCAATTTTTGCTCCATACCTCGTGTACTACCCCCTACGAGGATTATTCGGAAACCGAGTTTGATTCGTTTCTGCTCCGATTCACTTCCTGACGACCCCAAATGGACGCGAATGCAATTTAATAAATCCATAGGGACAAATTATGAAAAGATATCCAAAATACGGGCCGCCTCCATTTTTGCTCCATACCTCGCGTACTACCCCCTACGAGGATTATTCGGAAACCGAGTTCCATTCGTTTCAGCTCCGATTCACTTCCGGACGACCCCGAATGGACTCGAATGCAATTTCATAAATCCATAGAGACAAATTATGAAAAGATATCCAAAAAACAGGCCGCCTCCATTTTTGCTCCAAACCTCGTGTACTACCCCCTACGAGGATTATTCGAAAATCGAGTTCCATTCGTTTCAGCTCCGATTCACTTCCGGACGACCCCGAATGGACGCGAATGCAATTTCATAAATCCATAGAGACAAATTATGAAAAGATATCCAAAAATCGGGACCCCTCAATTTTTGCTCCATACCACGTGTACTACCCCCTACGAGGAATATTCGGAAACCGAGTTCCATTCGTTTCAGCTCCGATTCACTTCCGCACGACTCCAAATAGACGCGAATGTAATTTCATAAATCCATAGGGACAAATTATGCAAAGATATTCAAAAAACAGGTCGCCTCAATTTTTGCTCCATACCTCGTGTACTACCCCCTACGAGGATTATTCGGAAACCGAGTTCCATTCGTTTCACCTCTGATTCACTTCCGGACGACCTCGAATGGACGCGAATGCAATTTAATAAATCCATAGGGACAAATTATGAAAATATATCCAAGAAATGGGCCTCCTCAATTTTTGCTCCATACCTTGTGTACTACCCCCTACGAGGATTATTCAGAAACCGAGTTCCATTCGTTTCAGCTCCGATTCACTTCCGGACGACCCCGAATGGACGCGAATGCAATTTCATAAATCCATAGAGACAAATTATGAAAAGATTTCCAAAAAACGGGATGACTCAATTTTTGCTCCATACCTCGTGTACTACCCCCTACGAGGATTATTCAGAAACCGAGTTCCATTCGTTTCAGCTCCGATTCACTTCCGCACGACTCCGAATAGATGCGAATGTAATTTCATAAATCCATAGGGACAAATTATGAAATGATATCCAAAAAACGGGCCGCCTCTATTTTTGCTCCATACCTCGTGTACTACCCCCTACGAGGATTATTCGGAAACCGAGTTCCATTCGTTTCAGCTCCGATTCACTTCCGGACGACCCCGAATGGACGTGAATGCAATTACATAAATCCATAGGGACAAATTATGAAAAGATATCCAGAAAACGGGCCGCCTCAATTTTTGCTCCATACCTCGTGTACTACCCCCTACGAGGATTATTCGAAAATCGAATTCCATTCGTTTCAGCTCCGATTAACTTCCGGACGACCCCGAATGGACGCGAATGCAATTTTATAAATCCATAGAGACAAATTATGAAAAGATATCCAAAAATCGGGACCCCTCAATTTTTACTCCATACCACGTGTACTACCCCCTACGAGGATTATTCGGAAACCGAGTTCCATTCGTTTCAACTCCGATTCACTTCCGCACGACTCCAAATAAACGCGAATGTAATTTCATAAATCCGTAGGGACAAATTATAAAAAGATATTCAAAAAATAGGGTGCCTCAATTTTTGCTCCATACCTCGTGTACTACCCCCTACGAGGATTATTCGGAAACCGAGTTCCATTCGTTTCAGCTCTGATTCACTTCCGGACGACCTCGAATGGACGCGAATGCAATTTAATAAATCCATAGGGACAAATTATGAAAATATATCCAAGAAATGGGCCTCCTCAATTTTTTCTCCATACCTTGTGTACTACCCCCTACGAGGATTATTCAGAAACCGAGTTCCATTCGTTTCAGCTCCGATTCACTTCCGGACGACCCTAAATGGACGCGAATGCAATTTCATAAATCCATAGAGACAAATTATGAAAAGATTTCCAAAAAATGGGATGAATCAATTTTCGCTCCATACCTCGTGTACTACCCCCGACGCGGATTATTCGGAAACCGAGTTCCATTCGTTTCAGCTCCGATTCACTTCCGGACGATCCCGAATGGATGCGAATGCAATTTCATAAATCCATAGGGACAAATTAAGAAAACATATCCAAAAAACGGGCCGCCTCAATTTTTGCTCCATACCTCGTGTACTACCCCCTACGAGGCTTATTCGAAAATCGAGTTCCATTCGTTTTAGCTCCGATTCACTTCCGGACGACCCCGAATGGACGCGAATACAATTTCATAAATCCATAGAACCAAATTATGAAAAGATATCCAAAAAACAAGACGCCTCAATTTTTGCTCCATACCTCGTGTACTACCCCCTACGCGGATTATTCGGAAACCGAGTTCTATTCGTTTCACCTCCGATTCACTTCCGGACGACCCCGAATGGACGCGAATATAATTACATAAATCCATAGGGACAAATTATGAAAAGATATTCCAAAAATGGGTCGCCTCAATTTTTGCTCCATACCTCGTGTACTACCCCCAACGAGGATTATTCGGAAACCGAGTTCCATTCGTTTCATCTCCGATTCAGTTCCGGACGACCCCGAATGGACCCGAATGCAATTTCATAAATCTATAGGGACAAATTATTAGAGGATTTCAAAAAAATGGGCCGCCTCAATTTTAGCTCCATACCTCGTAGACTACCCCCTACGCGGATTATTCGGAAACCGAGTTCCATTCGTTTCACTTCTGATTCACTTCCGGACGACCCCGAATGGACGCGAATGTAATTACATAAATCCATAGGGACAAATTATGAAAAGATATTCAAAAAATGGGTCGCCTCAATTTTTGCTCCATACCTCGTGTACTATCCCTTACAAGGATTATTCGGAAACCGAGTTCGATTCGTTTCAGCTCCGATTCACTTCCGGACGACCCCGAATGGACGCGAATTCAATTTCATAAATCCATAGGGACAAATTATGAAAAGATATCCAAAAAACAGGCCGCCTCAATTTTTGCTCCATACCTCGTGTACTACCCCCTACGAGGATTATTCGGGAACCGAGTTCCATTCGTTTAAGCTCCGATTCACTTCCGGATGATCCCGAATCGACGCGAATGCAATTTCATAAATCCATAGGGGAAAATTATGAAAAGATATCCACAAAATTAGCCGCCTCCATTTTTGCTCCAAACCTCGTGTATTACCCCCTACGAGGATTATTCGGAAACCGAGTTCCATTCGTTTCAGCTCCGATTCACTTCCGGACGATCCCGAATGGACGCGAATGCAATTTGATAAATCCATAGGGACAAATTATGAAAAGATATCCATAAAATGGGCCGCCTCAATTTTTTCTCCATACCTCGTGTACTACCCCCTACGAGGATTATTCGAAAATCGAGTTCCATTCGTTTCAGCTCCGATTCACTTCCGGACGACCCCGAATGGACGCGAATGCAATTTCATAAATCCATAGAGACAAATTATGAAAAGATATCCTAAAATCGGGACCCCTCAATTTTTGCTCCATACCTCGTGTACTACCCCCTACGAGGATTATTCGGAAACCGAGTTCCATTCGTTTCAGCTCCGATTCACTTCCGCACGACTCCAAATAGACGCGAATGTAATTTCATAAATCCATAGGGACAAATTATGAAAAGATATTCAAAAAACAGGTCGCCTCAATTTTTCCTCCATACCTCGTGTACTACCCCCTACGAGGATTATTCGGAAACCGAGTTCCATTCGTTTCAGCTCTGATTCACTTCCGGACGACCTCGAATGGACGCGAATGCAATTTAATAAATCCATAGGGACAAATTATGAAAATATATCCAAGAAATGGGCCTCCTCAATTTTTGCTCCATACCTTGTATACTACCCCCTACGAGGATTATTCAAAAACCGAGTTCCATTCGTTTCAGCTCCGATTCACTTCCGGACGACCCCGAATGGACGCGAATGTAATTACATAAATCCATAGGGAAAAATTATGAAAAGATATTCAAAAAATGGGTCGCCTCAATTTTTGCTCCATACCTCGTGTACTACCCCCTACGAGGATTATTCGGAAACCGAGTTCCATTCGTTTCATCTCCGATTCAGTTCCGGACGACCTAGAATGGACCTGAATGCAATTTCATAAATCCATAGGGACAAATTATTAGAGGATTTCAAAAAAATGGGTTGCCTCAATTTTAGCTCCATACCTCGTGTACTACCCCCTACGCGGATTATTCAGAAACCGAGTTCCATTCGTTTCACCTCCGATTCACTTCCGGACGACCCCGAATGGACGCGAATGTATTTACATAAATCCATAGGGACAAATTATGAAAAGATATTCAAAAAATGGGTTGCCTCAATTTTTGCTCCATACCTCGTGTACTACCCCCTACGAGGATTATTCGGAAACCGAGTTCGATTCGTTTCTGCTCCGATTTACTTCCAGACGACCCCAAATGGACGCAAATGCAATTTAATAAATCCATAGGGACAAATTATGAAAAGATATCCAAAATACGGGCCGCCTCCATTTTTGCTCCATACCTCGCGTACTACCCCCTACGAGGATTATTCGGAAACCGAGTTCCATTCGTTTCAGCTCCGATTCACTTCCGGACGACCCCGAATGGACGCGAATGCAATTTCATAAATCCATAGAGACAAATTATGAAAAGATATCCAAAAAACAGGCCGCCTCCATTTTTGCTCCAAACCTCGTGTACTACCCCCTACGAGGATTATTCGAAAATCGAGTTCCATTCGTTTCAGCTCCGATTCACTTCCGGACGACCCCGAATGGACGCGAATGCAATTTCATAAATCCATAGAGACAAATTATGAAAAGATATCCAAAAATCAGGACCCCTCAATTTTTGCTCCATACCACGTGTACTACCCCCTACGAGGATTATTCGGAAACCGAGTATCATTCGTTTCAGCTCCGATTCACTTCCGCACGACTCCAAATAGACGCAATTGTAATTTCATAAATCCATAGGGACAAATTATGCAAAGATATTCAAAAAACAGGTCGCCTCAATTTTTGCTCCATACCTCGTGTACTACCCCCTACGAGGATTATTCGGAAACCGAGTTCCATTCGTTTCACCTCTGATTCACTTCCGGACGACCTCGAATGGACGCGAATGCAATTTAATAAATCCAGAGGGACAAATTATGAAAATATATCCAAGAAATGGGCCTCCTCAATTTTTGCTCCATACCTTGTATACTACCCCCTACGAGGATTATTCAAAAACCGAGTTCCATTCGTTTCAGCTCCGATTCACTTCCGGACGACCCCAAATGGACGCGAATGCAATTTCATAAATCCATAGAGACAAATTATGAAAAGATTTCCAAAAAACGGGATGCCTCAATTTTTGCTCCATACCTCGTGTACTACCCCCTACGAGGATTATTCGGAAACCGAGTTCCATTCGTTTCAGCTCCGATTCACTTCCGCACGACTCTGAATAGACGCGAATGTAATTTCATAAATCCATAGGGACAAATAATGAAAAGATATCCAAAAAACGGGCTGCCTCAATTTTTGCTCCATACCTCGTGTACTACCCCCTACGAGGATTATTCGGAAACCGAGTTCCATTCGTTTCAGCTCCGATTCACTTCCGCACGACTCCAAATAGACGCGAATGTAATTTCATAAATCCATAGGGACAAATTATGAAAAGATATTCAAAAAACAGGTCGCCTCAATTTTTGCTCCATACCTCGTGTACTACCCCCTACGAGGATTATTCGAAAACCGAATTCCATTCGTTTCAGCTCTGATTCACTTCCGGACGACCTCGAATGGACGCGAATGCAATTTAAAAAATCCATAGGGACGAATTATGAAAATAAATCCAAGAAATGGGCCTCCTCAATTTTTGCTCAATACCTTGTGTACTACCCCCTACGAGGATTATTCAGAAACCGAGATCCATTCGTTTCAGCTCCGATTCACTTCCGGACGACCCCGAATGGACGCGAATGCAATTTCATAAATCCATAGAGACAAATTATGAAAATATATCCAAAAAACGGGACGCCTCAATTTTTGCTCCATACCTCGTGTACTACCCCATACGCGGATTATTCGGAAACCGAGTTCCATTCGTTTCACCTCCGATTCACTTCCGGACGACCCCGAATGGACGCGAATGTAATTACATAAATCCATAGGGAAAAATTATGAAAAGATATTCAAAAAATGGGTCGCCTCAATTTTTGCTCCATACCTCGTGTACTACCCCCTACGAGGATTATTCGGAAACCGAGTTCCATTCGTTTCATCTCCGATTCAGTTCCGGACGACCTAGAATGGACCTGAATGCAATTTCATAAATCCATAGGGACAAATTATTAGAGGATTTCAAAAAAATGGGTTGCCTCAATTTTAGCTCCATACCTCGTGTACTACCCCCTACGCGGATTATTCGGAAACCGAGTTCCATTCGTTTCACCTCCGATTCACTTCCGGACGACCCCGAATGGACGCGAATGTATTTACATAAATCCATAGGGACAAATTATGAAAAGATATTCAAAAAATGGGTTGCCTCAATTTTTGCTCCATACCTCGTGTACTACCCCCTACGAGGATTATTCGGAAACCGAGTTCGATTCGTTTCTGCTCCGATTTACTTCCAGACGACCCCAAATGGACGCAAATGCAATTTAATAAATCCATAGGGACAAATTATGAAAAGATATCCAAAATACGGGCCGCCTCCATTTTTGCTCCATACCTCGCGTACTACCCCCTACGAGGATTATTCGGAAACCGAGTTCCATTCGTTTCAGCTCCGATTCACTTCCGGACGACCCCGAATGGACGCGAATGCAATTTCATAAATCCATAGAGACAAATTATGAAAAGATATCCAAAAAACAGGCCGCCTCCATTTTTGCTCCAAACCTCGTGTACTACCCCCTACGAGGATTATTCGAAAATCGAGTTCCATTCGTTTCAGCTCCGATTCACTTCCGGACGACCCCGAATGGACGCGAATGCAATTTCATAAATCCATAGAGACAAATTATGAAAAGATATCCAAAAATCAGGACCCCTCAATTTTTGCTCCATACCACGTGTACTACCCCCTACGAGGATTATTCGGAAACCGAGTATCATTCGTTTCAGCTCCGATTCACTTCCGCACGACTCCAAATAGACGCGAATGTAATTTCATAAATCCATAGGGACAAATTATGCAAAGATATTCAAAAAACAGGTCGCCTCAATTTTTGCTCCATACCTCGTGTACTACCCCCTACGAGGATTATTCGGAAACCGAGTTCCATTCGTTTCACCTCTGATTCACTTCCGGACGACCTCGAATGGACGCGAATGCAATTTAATAAATCCAGAGGGACAAATTATGAAAATATATCCAAGAAATGGGCCTCCTCAATTTTTGCTCCATACCTTGTATACTACCCCCTACGAGGATTATTCAAAAACCGAGTTCCATTCGTTTCAGCTCCGATTCACTTCCGGACGACCCCAAATGGACGCGAATGCAATTTCATAAATCCATAGAGACAAATTATGAAAAGATTTCCAAAAAACGGGATGCCTCAATTTTTGCTCCATACCTCGTGTACTACCCCCTACGAGGATTATTCGGAAACCGAGTTCCATTCGTTTCAGCTCCGATTCACTTCCGCACGACTCTGAATAGACGCGAATGTAATTTCATAAATCCATAGGGACAAATAATGAAAAGATATCCAAAAAACGGGCTGCCTCAATTTTTGCTCCATACCTCGTGTACTACCCCCTACGAGGATTATTCGGAAACCGAGTTCCATTCGTTTCAGCTCCGATTCACTTCCGCACGACTCCAAATAGACGCGAATGTAATTTCATAAATCCATAGGGACAAATTATGAAAAGATATTCAAAAAACAGGTCGCCTCAATTTTTGCTCCATACCTCGTGTACTACCCCCTACGAGGATTATTCGAAAACCGAATTCCATTCGTTTCAGCTCTGATTCACTTCCGGACGACCTCGAATGGACGCGAATGCAATTTAAAAAATCCATAGGGACGAATTATGAAAATAAATCCAAGAAATGGGCCTCCTCAATTTTTGCTCAATACCTTGTGTACTACCCCCTACGAGGATTATTCAGAAACCGAGATCCATTCGTTTCAGCTCCGATTCACTTCCGGACGACCCCGAATGGACGCGAATGCAATTTCATAAATCCATAGAGACAAATTATGAAAATATATCCAAAAAACGGGACGCCTCAATTTTTGCTCCATACCTCGTGTACTACCCCATACGCGGATTATTCGGAAACCGAGTTCCATTCGTTTCACCTCCGATTCACTTCCGGACGACCCCGAATGGACGCGAATGTAATTACATAAATCCATAGGGAAAAATTATGAAAAGATATTCAAAAAATGGGTCGCCTCAATTTTTGCTCCATACCTCGTGTACTACCCCCTACGAGGATTATTCGGAAACCGAGTTCCATTCGTTTCATCTCCGATTCAGTTCCGGACGACCTAGAATGGACCTGAATGCAATTTCATAAATCCATAGGGACAAATTATTAGAGGATTTCAAAAAAATGGGTTGCCTCAATTTTAGCTCCATACCTCGTGTACTACCCCCTACGCGGATTATTCGGAAACCGAGTTCCATTCGTTTCACCTCCGATTCACTTCCGGACGACCCCGAATGGACGCAAATGTATTTACATAAATCCATAGGGACAAATTATGAAAAGATATTCAAAAAATGGGTTGCCTCAATTTTTGCTCCATACCTCGTGTACTACCCCCTACGAGGATTATTCGGAAACCGAGTTCGATTCGTTTCTGCTCCGATTTACTTCCAGACGACCCCAAATGGACGCAAATGCAATTTAATAAATCCATAGGGACAAATTATGAAAAGATATCCAAAATACGGGCCGCCTCCATTTTTGCTCCATACCTCGCGTACTACCCCCTACGAGGATTATTCGGAAACCGAGTTCCATTCGTTTCAGCTCCGATTCACTTCCGGACGACCCCGAATGGACGCGAATGCAATTTCATAAATCCATAGAGACAAATTATGAAAAGATATCCAAAAATCAGGACCCCTCAATTTTTGCTCCATACCACGTGTACTACCCCCTACGAGGATTATTCGGAAACCGAGTATCATTCGTTTCAGCTCCGATTCACTTCCGCACGACTCCAAATAGACGCGAATGTAATTTCATAAATCCATAGGGACAAATTATGCAAAGATATTCAAAAAACAGGTCGCCTCAATTTTTGCTCCATACCTCGTGTACTACCCCCTACGAGGATTATTCGGAAACCGAGTTCCATTCGTTTCACCTCTGATTCACTTCCGGACGACCTCGAATGGACGCGAATGCAATTTAATAAATCCAGAGGGACAAATTATGAAAATATATCCAAGAAATGGGCCTCCTCAATTTTTGCTCCATACCTTGTATACTACCCCCTACGAGGATTATTCAAAAACCGAGTTCCATTCGTTTCAGCTCCGATTCACTTCCGGACGACCCCAAATGGACGCGAATGCAATTTCATAAATCCATAGAGACAAATTATGAAAAGATTTCCAAAAAACGGGATGCCTCAATTTTTGCTCTATACCTCGTGTACTACCCCCTACGAGGATTATTCGGAAACCGAGTTCCATTCGTTTCAGCTCCGATTCACTTCCGCACGACTCTGAATAGACGCGAATGTAATTTCATAAATCCATAGGGACAAATAATGAAAAGATATCCAAAAAACGGGCTGCCTCAATTTTTGCTCCATACCTCGTGTACTACCCCCTACGAGGATTATTCGGAAACCGAGTTCCATTCGTTTCAGCTCCGATTCACTTCCGCACGACTCCAAATAGACGCGAATGTAATTTCATAAATCCATAGGGACAAATTATGAAAAGATATTCAAAAAACAGGTCGCCTCAATTTTTGCTCCATACCTCGTGTACTACCCCCTACGAGGATTATTCGAAAACCGAATTCCATTCGTTTCAGCTCTGATTCACTTCCGGACGACCTCGAATGGACGCGAATGCAATTTAAAAAATCCATAGGGACGAATTATGAAAATAAATCCAAGAAATGGGCCTCCTCAATTTTTGCTCAATACCTTGTGTACTACCCCCTACGAGGATTATTCAGAAACCGAGATCCATTCGTTTCAGCTCCGATTCACTTCCGGACGACCCCGAATGGACGCGAATGCAATTTCATAAATCCATAGAGACAAATTATGAAAATATATCCAAAAAACGGGACGCCTCAATTTTTGCTCCATACCTCGTGTACTACCCCATACGCGGATTATTCGGAAACCGAGTTCCATTCGTTTCACCTCCGATTCACTTCCGGACGACCCCGAATGGACGCGAATGTAATTACATAAATCCATAGGGAAAAATTATGAAAAGATATTCAAAAAATGGGTCGCCTCAATTTTTGCTCCATACCTCGTGTACTACCCCCTACGAGGATTATTCGGAAACCGAGTTCCATTCGTTTCATCTCCGATTCAGTTCCGGACGACCTAGAATGGACCTGAATGCAATTTCATAAATCCATAGGGACAAATTATTAGAGGATTTCAAAAAAATGGGTTGCCTCAATTTTAGCTCCATACCTCGTGTACTACCCCCTACGCGGATTATTCGGAAACCGAGTTCCATTCGTTTCACCTCCGATTCACTTCCGGACGACCCCGAATGGACGCAAATGTATTTACATAAATCCATAGGGACAAATTATGAAAAGATATTCAAAAAATGGGTTGCCTCAATTTTTGCTCCATACCTCGTGTACTACCCCCTACGAGGATTATTCGGAAACCGAGTTCGATTCGTTTCTGCTCCGATTTACTTCCAGACGACCCCAAATGGACGCAAATGCAATTTAATAAATCCATAGGGACAAATTATGAAAAGATATCCAAAATACGGGCCGCCTCCATTTTTGCTCCATACCTCGCGTACTACCCCCTACGAGGATTATTCGGAAACCGAGTTCCATTCGTTTCAGCTCCGATTCACTTCCGGACGACCCCGAATGGACGCGAATGCAATTTCATAAATCCATAGAGACAAATTATGAAAAGATATCCAAAAATCAGGACCCCTCAATTTTTGCTCCATACCACGTGTACTACCCCCTACGAGGATTATTCGGAAACCGAGTATCATTCGTTTCAGCTCCGATTCACTTCCGCACGACTCCAAATAGACGCGAATGTAATTTCATAAATCCATAGGGACAAATTATGCAAAGATATTCAAAAAACAGGTCGCCTCAATTTTTGCTCCATACCTCGTGTACTACCCCCTACGAGGATTATTCGGAAACCGAGTTCCATTCGTTTCACCTCTGATTCACTTCCGGACGACCTCGAATGGACGCGAATGCAATTTAATAAATCCAGAGGGACAAATTATGAAAATATATCCAAGAAATGGGCCTCCTCAATTTTTGCTCCATACCTTGTATACTACCCCCTACGAGGATTATTCAAAAACCAAGTTCCATTCGTTTCAGCTCCGATTCACTTCCGGACGACCCCAAATGGACGCGAATGCAATTTCATAAATCCATAGAGACAAATTATGAAAAGATTTCCAAAAAACGGGATGCCTCAATTTTTGCTCTATACCTCGTGTACTACCCCCTACGAGGATTATTCGGAAACCGAGTTCCATTCGTTTCAGCTCCGATTCACTTCCGCACGACTCTGAATAGACGCGAATGTAATTTCATAAATCCATAGGGACAAATAATGAAAAGATATCCAAAAAACGGGCTGCCTCAATTTTTGCTCCATACCTCGTGTACTACCCCCTACGAGGATTATTCGGAAACCGAGTTCCATTCGTTTCAGCTCCGATTCACTTCCGCACGACTCCAAATAGACGCGAATGTAATTTCATAAATCCATAGGGACAAATTATGAAAAGATATTCAAAAAACAGGTCGCCTCAATTTTTGCTCCATACCTCGTGTACTACCCCCTACGAGGATTATTCGAAAACCGAATTCCATTCGTTTCAGCTCTGATTCACTTCCGGACGACCTCGAATGGACGCGAATGCAATTTAAAAAATCCATAGGGACGAATTATGAAAATAAATCCAAGAAATGGGCCTCCTCAATTTTTGCTCAATACCTTGTGTACTACCCCCTACGAGGATTATTCAGAAACCGAGATCCATTCGTTTCAGCTCCGATTCACTTCCGGACGACCCCGAATGGACGCGAATGCAATTTCATAAATCCATAGAGACAAATTATGAAAATATATCCAAAAAACGGGACGCCTCAATTTTTGCTCCATACCTCGTGTACTACCCCATACGCGGATTATTCGGAAACCGAGTTCCATTCGTTTCACCTCCGATTCACTTCCGGACGACCCCGAATGGACGCGAATGTAATTACATAAATCCATAGGGAAAAATTATGAAAAGATATTCAAAAAATGGGTCGCCTCAATTTTTGCTCCATACCTCGTGTACTACCCCCTACGAGGATTATTCGGAAACCGAGTTCCATTCGTTTCATCTCCGATTCAGTTCCGGACGACCTAGAATGGACCTGAATGCAATTTCATAAATCCATAGGGACAAATTATTAGAGGATTTCAAAAAAATGGGTTGCCTCAATTTTAGCTCCATACCTCGTGTACTACCCCTACGCGGATTATTCGGAAACCGAGTTCCATTCGTTTCACCTCCGATTCACTTCCGGACGACCCCGAATGGACGCGAATGTATTTACATAAATCCATAGGGACAAATTATGAAAAGATATTCAAAAAATGGGTTGCCTCAATTTTTGCTCCATACCTCGTGTACTACCCCCTACGAGGATTATTCGGAAACCGAGTTCGATTCGTTTCTGCTCCGATTTACTTCCAGACGACCCCAAATGGACGCAAATGCAATTTAATAAATCCATAGGGACAAATTATGAAAAGATATCCAAAATACAGGCCGCCTCCATTTTTGCTCCAAACCTCGTGTACTACCCCCTACGAGGATTATTCGAAAATCGAGTTCCATTCGTTTCAGCTCCGATTCACTTCCGGACGACCCCGAATGGACGCGAATGCAATTTCATAAATCCATAGAGACAAATTATGAAAAGATATCCAAAAATCAGGACCCCTCAATTTTTGCTCCATACCACGTGTACTACCCCCTACGAGGATTATTCGGAAACCGAGTTCCATTCGTTTCAGCTCCGATTCACTTCCGCACGACTCCAAATAGACGCGAATGTAATTTCATAAATCCATAGGGACAAATTATGCAAAGATATTCAAAAAACAGGTCGCCTCAATTTTTGCTCCATACCTCGTGTACTACCCCCTACGAGGATTATTCGGAAACCGAGTTCCATTCGTTTCACCTCTGATTCACTTCCGGACGACCTCGAATGGACGCGAATGCAATTTAATAAATCCAGAGGGACAAATTATGAAAATATATCCAAGAAATGGGCCTCCTCAATTTTTGCTCCATACCTTGTGTACTACCCCCTACGAGGATTATTCAGAAACCGAGTTCCATTCGTTTCAGCTCCGATTCACTTCCGGACGACCCCGAATGGACGCGAATGCAATTTCATAAATCCATAGAGACAAATTATGAAAAGATTTCCAAAAAACGGGATGACTCAATTTTTGCTCCATACCTCGTGTACTACCCCCTACGAGGATTATTCAGAAACCGAGTTCCATTCGTTTCAGCTCCGATTCACTTCCGCACGACTCCGAATAGACGCGAATGTAATTTCATAAATCCATAGGGACAAATTATGAAATGATATCCAAAAAACGGGCCGCCTCCATTTTTGCTCCATACCTCGTGTACTACCCCCTACGAGGATTATTCGGAAACCGAGTTCCATTCGTTTCAGCTCCGATTCACTTCCGGACGACCCCGAATGGACGTGAATGCAATTACATAAATCCATAGGGACAAATTATGAAAAGATATCCAGAAAACGGGCGCCTCAATTTTTGCTCCATACCTCGTGTACTACCCCCTACGAGGATTATTCGAAAATCGAATTCCATTCGTTTCAGCTCCGATTCACTTCCGGACGACCCCAAATGGACGCGAATGCAATTTTATAAATCCATAGAGACAAATTATGAAAAGATATCCAAAAATCGGGACCCCTCAATTTTTACTCCATACCACGTCTACTACCCCCTACGAGGATTATTCGGAAACCGAGTTCCATTCGTTTCAACTCCGATTCACTTCCGCACGACTCCAAATAAACGCGAATGTAATTTCATAAATCCGTAGGGACAAATTATGAAAAGATATTCAAAAAACAGGGTGCCTCAATTTTTGCTCCATACCTCGTGTACTACCCCCTACGAGGATTATTCGGAAACCGAGTTCCCTTCATTTCAGCTCTGATTCACTTCCGGACGACCTCGAATGGACGCGAATACAATTTAATAAATCCATAGGGACAAATTATGAAAATATATACAAGAAATGGGCCTCCTCAATTTTTTCTCCATACCTTGTGTACTACCCCCTACGAGGATTATTCAGAAACCAAGTTCCATTCGTTTCAGCTCCGATTCACTTCCGGAAGACCCTGAATGGACGCGAATGCAATTTCATAAATCCATAGAGATAAATTATGAAAAGATTTCCAAAAAAACGGGATGACTCAATTTTCGCTCCATACCTCGTGTACTACCCCCTACGAGGATTATTCGGAAACCGAGTTCCATTCGTTTCATCTCCGATTCACTTCCGCACGACTCCGAATAGACGCGAATGTAATTTCATAAATCCATAGGGACAAATTATGAAAAGATATCCAAAAAACGGGCCGCCTCAATTTTTGCTCCATTCCTCGTGTACTACCCCCTATGAGGATTATTAGGAAACCGAGTTCCATTCGTTTCAGCTCCGATTCATTTCCGGACGACCCCGAATGGACGCGAATGTAATTACATAAATCCATAGGGACAAATTATGAAAAGATATTCAAAAAACGGGTCTCCTCAATTTTTCCTCCATACCTCGTGTACTACCCCCTACGAGGATTATTCGGAAACCGAGTTCAATTCGTTTCAGCTCCGATTCACTTCCGGACGACCCCGAATGGGCGCGAATGCAATTTGATAAATCCATAGGGACAAATTATGAAAAGATATCCAAAAAATGGGCCGCTTCAATTTTTGCTCCATACCTCGTGTACTACCCCCTACGAGGATTATTCGGAAACCGAGTTCCATTCGTTTGATCTTCGATTCAGTTCCGGACGACCACGAATGGATGCGAATGCAATTTCATAAATCCATAGGGACAAATTATGAAAGGATTTCAAAAAAACGGGCCGCCTCAATTTTTGCTCCATACCTCGTATACTACCCCCTACGCGGATTATTCGGAAACCGAGTTCCATTCGTTTCACCTCCGATTCACTTCCGGACGACCCCGAATGGACGCGAATGTAATTACATAAATCCATAGGGACAAATTATGAAAAGATATCCAAAAAACGGGCCACCTCAATTTTTGCTCCATACCTCGTGTACTACCCCCTACGAGGATTATTCGGAAACCGAGTTCGATTCGTATCTGCTCCGATTATCTTCCGCACGACTCCAAATAGACGCGAATGTAATTTCATAAATCCATAGGGAAATTTTTTTAAAAGATATTCAAAAAACAGGTCGCCTCAATTTTTGCTCCATACCTCGTGTACTAATCCCTACGAGGATTATTCGAAAACCGAGTTCCATTTGTTTCAGCTCTGATTCACTTCCGGACGACCTCGAATGGACGCAAATGCAATTTAATAAATCCATAGGGACAAATTATGAAAATATATCCAAGAAATGGGCCTCCTCAATTTTTGCTCCATACCTTGTGTATTACCCCCTACGAGGATTATTCAGAAACCGAGATCCATTCGTTTCAGCTCCGATTCACTTCCGGACGACCCCGAATGGACGCGAATGCAATTTCATAAATCCATAGAGACAAATTATGAAAAGATATCCAAAAAACGGGACGCCTCAATTTTTGCTCCATACCTCGTGTACTACCCCATACGCGGATTATTCGGAAACCGAGTTCCATTCGTTTCACCTCCGATTCACTTCCGGACGACCCCGAATGGACGCGAATGTAATTACATAAATCCATAGGGACAAATTATGAAAAGATATTCAAAAATGGGTCGCCTCAATTTTTGCTCCATACCTCGTGTACTACCCCCTACGAGGATTATTCGGAAACCGAGTTCCATTCGTTTCATCTCCGATTCAGTTCCGGACGACCCAGAATGGACCCGAATGCAATTTCATAAATCCATAGGGACAAATTATTAGAGGATTTCAAAAAAATGGGCTGCCTCAATTTTAGCTCCATACCTCGTGTACTACCCCCTACGCGGATTATTCGGAAACCGAGTTCCATTCGTTTCACCTCCGATTCACTTCCGGACGACCCCGAATGGACGCGAATATATTTACATAAATCCATAGGGACAAATTATGAAAAGATATTCAAAAAATGGGTCGCCTCAATTTTTACTCCATACCTCGTGTACTACCCCCTACGAGGATTATTCGGAAACCGAGTTCGATTCGTTTCTGCTCCGATTCACTTCCGGACGACCCCAAATGGACGCGAATGCAATTTAATAAATCCATAGGGACAAATTATGAAAAGATATCCAAAATACGGGCCGCCTCCATTTTTGCTCATACCTCACGTACCCTACGAGGATTATTCGGAAACCGAGTTCCATTCGTTTCAGCTCCGATTCACTTTCGCACGACCCCGAATGGACGCGAATGCAATTTCATAAATCCATAGAGACAAATTATGAAAAGATATCCAAAAAACAGGCCGCCTCCATTTTTGCTCCAAACCTCGTGTAATACCCCCTACGAGGATTATTCGGAAACCGAGTTCCATTGGTTTCAACACTGATTCACTTCCGGACGACCCCGAATGGACGCGAATGCAATTTCATAAATCCATAGAGGCAAATTATGAAAAGATATCCAAAAATCGGGACCCCTCAATTTTTGCCCCATACCACGTGTACTACCCCCTACGAGGATTATTCGGAAACCGAGTTCCATTCGTTTCAGCTCCGATTCACTTCCGCACGACTCCAAATAGACGCGAATGTAATTTCATAAATCCATAGGGACAAATTATGCAAAGATATTCAAAAAATAGGTCGCCTCAATTTTTGCTCCATACCTCGTGTACTACCCCCTACGAGGATTATTCGGAAACCGAGTTCCATTGGTTTCAGCACTGATTCACTTCCGGACGACCTCGAATGGACGCGAATGCAATTTAATAAATCCATAGGGACAAATTATGAAAATATATCCAAGAAATGGGCCTCCTCAATTTTTGCTCCATACCTTGTGTACTACCCCCTACGAGGATTATTCAGAAACCGAGTTCCATTCGTTTCAGCTCCGATTCACTTCCGGACGACCCCGAATGGACGCGAATGCAATTTCATAAATCCATAGAGACAAATTATGAAAAGATTTCCAAAAAACGGGATGACTCAATTTTTGCTCCATACCTCGTGTACTACCCCCTACGAGGATTATTCAGAAACCGAGTTCCATTCATTTCAGCTCCGATTCACTTCCGCACGACTCCGAATAGACGCGAATGTAATTTCATAAATCCATAGGGACAAATTATGAAAAGATATCCAAAAAACGGGCCACCTCCATTTTTGCTCCATACCTCGTGTACTACCCCCTACGAGGATTATTCGGAAACCGAGTTCCTTTCGTTTCAGCTCCGATTCACTACCAGACGACCCCGAATGGACGTGAATGCGATTACATAAATCCATAGGGACAAATTATGAAAAGATATCCAGAAAATGGGCCGCCTCAATTTTTGCTCCATACCTCGTGTATTACCCCCTACGAGGATTATTCGGAAACCGAGTTCCATTCGTTTCAACTCCGATTCACTTCCGCACGACTCCAAATAAACGCGAATGTAATTTCATAAATCCATAGGGACAAATTATGAAAAGATAATCAAAAAACAGGTCGCCTCAATTTTTGCTCCATACCTCGTGTACTACCCCCTACGAGGATTATTCAGAAATTGAGTTCCATTCATTTCAGCTCTAATTCACTTCCGGACGACCTCGAATGGACGCGAATGCAATTTAATAAATCCATAGGGACAAATAATGAAAATATATCGAAGAAATGGGCCTCCTCAATTTTTGCTCCATACCTTGTGTACTACCCCCTACGAGGATTATTCAGAAACCGAGTTCCATTCGTTTCAGCTCCGATTCACTTCCGGACGACCCCGAATGGACGCGAATGCAATTTCATAAATCCATAGAGACAAATTATGAAAAGATTTCCAAAAAACGGGATGACTCAATTTTTGCTCCATACCTCGTGTACTACCCCCTACGAGGATTATTCGGAAACCGAGTTCCATTCGTTTCATCTCCGATTCACTTCCGCACGACTCCGAATAGACGCGAATGTAATTTCATAAATCCATAGGGACAAATTATGAAAAGATATCCAAAAAATGGGCCACCTCAATTTTTGCTCCATACCTCGTGTACTACCCCCTATGAGGATTATTCGGAAACCGAGTTCCATTCGTTTCAGCTCCGATTCACTTCCGGACGACCCCGAATGGACGCGAATGTAATTACATAAATCCATAGGGACAAATTATGAAAAGATATTCAAAAATGGGTCACCTCAATTTTTCCTCCATACCTCGTGTACTACCCCCTACGAGGATTATTCGGAAACCGAGTTCAATTCGTTTCAGCTCCGATTCACTTCCGGACGACCCCGAATGGGCGCGAATGCAATTTGATAAATCCATAGGGACAAATTTTGAAAAGATATCCAAAAAATGGGCCGCCTCAATTTTTTGCTCCATACCTCGTGTACTACCCCCTACGAGGATTATTCGGAAACCGAGTTCCATTCGTTTGATCTCCGATTCAGTTCCGGACGACCACGAATGGACGCGAATGCAATTTCATAAATCCATAGGGACAAATTATGAAAGGATTTCAAAAAAACGGGCCGCCTCAATTTTTGCTCCATACCTCGTGTACTACCCCCTACGCGGATTATTCGGAAACCGAGTTCCATTCGTTTCACCTCCGATTCACTTCCGGACGACCCCGAATGGACGCGAATGTATTTACATAAATCCATAGGGACAAATTATGAAAAGATATCCAAAAAATGGGTCACCTCAATTTTTGTTCCATACCTCGTGTACTACCCCCTACGAGGATTATTCGGAAACCGAGTTCGATTCGTATCTGCTCCGATTATCTTCCGGACGACCCCAAATGGACGCGAATGCAATTTAATAAATCCATAGGGACAAATTATGAAAAGATATCCAAAAAATAGGCCGCCTCAATTTTTGCTCCATACCTCGTGTACTACCCCCTATGAGGATTATTCGGAAACTGAGTTCCATTCGTTTCAGCTCCGATTCACTTCCGGACGACCCCGAATGGACGCGAATGCAATTTCATAAATCCATAGAGACAAATTATGAAAATATATCCAAAAAATGGGCCACCTCAAGTTTTGCTCCATACCTCGTGTACTACCCCCTACAAGGATTATTCGGAAACCGAGTTCCATTCGTTTCAGCTCCGATTCACTTCCTGATGATCCCGAATGGATGCGAATGCAATTTCTTAAATCCATAGGGACAAATTATGAAAGGATATCGAAAAAACAGGCCGCCTCAATTTTTGCTCCAAACCTCGTGTACTACCCCCTACGAGGATTATTCGGAAACTGAGTTCCATTCGTTTCAGCTCCGATTCACTTCCGGACGATCCCGAATGGATGCGAATGCAATTTCATAAATCCATAGGGACAAATTATGAAAACATATCCAAAAAATGGGCCGCCTCAATTTTTGCTCCATACCTCGTGTACTACCCCCTACGAGGATTATTCGGAAACCGAGTTCCCAATTTCTGGGGGGTTTATTCTGGATCGTTTATATATGTTTATAGATCTACACAACCCTAAAGAGGGAAGGCGAGGGAAGGTGCATGCATTTTCGTATTAATTAATATGGTTATTTTTTGCATGTAGTAAGCAATAGACAAAAACAAATTCATTATTTTAAATGAAATCATCCCTATAACCTCATACTAATTATACATTATAATCTTAGAAAACATTATTTTATAATGCTATCATACACAATCAGATTTAAATCAGAATTTTTACCTCTTACAATAGCTTTCTGGTCATCGGAAGTCTCAACTCACCCTTGCCCTATTATCCATAACGCTCTCCAAGCTCCTTTGGATATTCTTTGGCTAGATGCAGGAGTCCTCACACGGTCTCTTCCATATCGCTATTCTTCAAGATATTATTTTTCTGAACCAATTCTGATTGTATATAATACATATAAAATAATCTGTTTCTATTATTATGATATTTTCCTAGTAGAGTTTATAGAGAGTGAAGAAGTTTAGCCAGACATATTCAGAGAGAGAGAATTGAACTTCAGAAATTTTTCAGATATCTTTTCCATTTCATGTATGGACTTATTTATAGTAGTCTTTCTATATGGTTACAGATTACCGGGATAATCGGTTTCTTTTACATAATCACTAATAATTCAGGAATCTTTTCTTTTCTTTGTCTGCCATTTCTTCTTTTGTCTTCTCTTCATATTTTCTTCATCTTTATCTTTTGTGTCTGCCATGATATCTTGCAGGATCTGTCATCTTTTTCCAGGGAATCTGCTTTTTTCTTTTCTTCTTTCTCCATCTTTGTCTGCCATGATATTTTTGGAATCTCCTGGTAATATAACCTTTTCATATTTTTTGGTTTTCACCATTCAATTTGCAGTGTTCTGGTGTATTACACCATTTTTGTATTATGCAAAGGGATCAGAATTCCCTTTGTCATCATCTTTTAGACTGATAATAGGTCTCTTTCGAGGACCTGTTATTCTTTGATAATATTAAGTAGTATGTTTTGCATGATTATATTTTAGGTTTTCTATTTTATCAAGCATTATCTCTAATGCCATAGTACTTGAATTTTGTATAATATTATCATAATATAAGGTTATTATACTTTCGGTGAAACCTCCACCATGGCTTTCAGAAATGATTATAGCTTTCCGAGCTCGTAGTATATCTTGTATTTTGGACCTGAGGGTAGCTAGTCCAATGGCTCGTTTTTCACATAACCATTCCTGGAATTTGTTGATATAACAGGGATTTGGCAATTTCAAGCTTTTGGTTTCTCCCACAATATCTGCCATATTCCTTCCCAATTTAAATAGTTGACATATTATTATGGGTTTTCCAACTAGATCGGTTGATGCATCAAAAACTTGTATTCCGTATGAGCCTGCTCCCATTTCCCGTATCATAGCTTCTACGGATTTGACAATTATACTTGGTAGCTTTGATATACAATACATGGTTTCATTTGTTAAGATCTTGCCAACAAAGCCATGTATAAACAGGTTATAGACTATGTCAGGTTTTGCATTTTTACAACAAATATATCTGGGATATTTTGTAGATTTTGTCAGTCTGCAAATATCAGGGTTAGATTTATAATCATAATATTTCATCATTTGCTCGTATGTTTTCACTGTCTCAGGTGAGTGTTTCAGCTTATCACTCATTGATAAATTTGACAGAGTAGTTGATATGTTGGTTCTCCTGAACCAGGGTTTCTATCTCCTTTTGGAGTTTGGTGATTTTTTCATTATTGGTTGATATATGAGATGTGACATCAGTGATATATTTCTCAAAATTTTCCATCTTTTGTTATCCTGCTAAGAACAACAAACAATTAAATTTTTCCTTTACAAAATGCATGACATTCAATCGTATTTAATTTTCTGATAATTGATATTAATAATTCATCAATATTCCTTCTATTAGGTGTGAAATAATAACCAATGTGTTTTTCTATTTCTAGAAATCCTTTATATGCTTCTTCTAGTTTTTCTGTGTTATTTTCATCTAATCCTTCGAGAGCAAAAGTTTTTATAAATTCTACAGCTTCTGAAGTAGTAGTCCATATTATTAAAGATCCCGATATGATTTTCCATGGTTGAGCTTGTCTTCTTGTATATTCTATTTTCATTGTTTATTTTCTCTGCTAAGATAGTCAGCTAACACATTTTTTGTTCCTGATATATTTTTTATTACAAAATCATAACAACAGAAAAAAGATTGCCATTTTCTTCTTTTATTTAATTCTGGTAATAATTCTATTTTATTAGTAATAAAGGCTTTTACTTGAGTATTATCTGTTCTTACTACAAATTTAACAGGTAATAAATGATAATGAAACTTCTTAATCCCATATTTTACAGCTAATAGTTCTTTTTAATTTATGTGGTAGTTTGATTCATTAGGTTTCCAAGTTCCTCCTGCATATCCACATATATGTGTATTTTCTTTATATATGTCATCCTTCTCATATGCTATTAGGACTGCTCCCCATCCTATATCACTAGCATCAGTATATAATTCTAAATGATCTGTTTCTATGGGTATTCTATGTTTTGGTAAATCTTTCACCTTTTCCTTAAGAATTTTTATACAGTTTTCATGTTCTTTTGTCCATCCAAAAGGTTTATTTTTTGTTAGTTCCTGTAATGGTTTTCTTAATTTAGGTAAGTCTTTAATATGATCTGAGGCATAATTTATTATTCCTAAAAATTGTTGTACCTCTTTTTTATTTTCTAATTTGTCCTTAAAATTTACAATCTTTGTTACTATATGATCTTGTAATTGTATACCTTTTTTATCTATTTTGTATCCTAAATATTCTATCTTATTCTTAAAGATTTTAGATTTCTTTTCAGACAGTAATATTCCATGCTGGTCTATTGTTTTTATAAATTGCTCTAAATGTTTTATATGCTCTTCTAGAGTTTCACTATATATTAATATATCGTCTACATATATTATACAAAAATCTTTTAATTTTCTAAAGATTTGGTCCATTCTTCGTTGAAATATTTGTGGCGCATTTTTTAATCCAAAGGGTAATACTATCCATTCATAATGTCCTTGCGGAGCACTAAAGGCTGTTAAAGACCTTGATTCTTTGGTTAATTTTATTTGCCAAAATCCACTTTTACAATCGAATTTACTAAACCATTTCTTATTTCCTAGTCTATTTATAAGATTTCTTTTGTATGGTAAGAAATATCCATCAAATATAGTTTTCTTATTTAATTCTCTATAGTCTATTACCATACGGGCTTTTCCCCTTTTCTGTTCATTATGTTTTCTTACAAGGAAAGCCGGGCTACTATGTGGACTTTTACTTTCTTGTATTAATTTTAGTTTTAATAATTCATTGATTTGATTATCAAATTCTTTTTGGTCTGAAGGGCTATACCTTATAGGTTTAGATCTTATTATATCATTAGGGTTTAATAATTTTATTTCAGCATATATCTTTTCCTTATCCCATAAACTCATAGGATTTTCTCCGAAGTTAGATTTTAATAAATTATTATATTTTTTAGTTAATTCTTGTAGATTAGTATTTCTTTCTATTCTTAAATTGTTTATTCTTATAGTATTTATAGTACTTATTGGCATAATTCTTTTTAATACTATCCACTTATTACACGGAGTTTGTAATGATAGGGTATTTGAAGTTACTATATGTGTTTTAAAATAATCTAAAAAGTTATTTCCTAATAATATAGATTGCTTCATCTTATTCTGATTTACAATAGGTAAACTGAATAATGTTTTATTTAGCTTTATTCTCATGTTTTTTGCTATTACATCTAATTCTTTCTTTTGTTCATTAAATCCTGATACCCTAGTTCTATGTGCATTAGATTTTTCCCATCTATACGAAGCTAAAACTTCCTTTTTTACTAGACATAGATCTGCTCCACTATCTATAAATATTTTTTGTTTTAGGAATTTATATTTTTTATATTCTACATCTGCTTCTATGTATATTGCTACCATTCCTCTCAATTGCTTTCACTAGATGATTCATAATTTATAAAGTTTATTTCATTATCAGTTTCACTAACATAAAACTCTTCATATTCATACCATCTATTGTCATCTTCTTTAATTTGTTCTATTTCCATTATGAATTGTGATGTATTTATATATTTTACTTTCTTTTCTTTTAGTTTAGGACATTTATTAGCATAATGTCCTTTTTCATTGCAATTCCAACATTTACATTCACTTATATCTTTCTTTTTAAAAGGTTTTCTTCTAAACTTTCTCTTATTTTTATATCTTCTCCTATTTTCTGGTGTATTTCTAAATTTTCTAAATCTTTTTCTCTTATATCTATTGTATTTATAAGGATAATTATTTCTATTTTGTTTGCTTCTGTACTTATCATATGATTTTTTCTTATTATACCTCTTCTTATAGTTCCTATAGGGTTTTTTATCATCACATCCAAATACCAGTCTTCTTTCAGTGAATCCACATATTTCTCTTAATCCTAGTTTTTTATCCTTTTTAACCTTTTGTTGTACCCTATATTCTTCACATTTTCTCATTAGATATCCTCTTAGTACTCTTATTCTTTCACCAAGAGTGTTCTCACGAGGTTCTAACTTATTATATTCCTTAGTTATTTCAGTATTATAAGGTTCTGGTAAATGATCATAATATAATTGTTGGTATATATGTCCTTCTTCAGGTAAGAATCTAGCTTCATAAAAGAATTTAGTAAAACTTATAGTATATTCTGGTAACCTGTTAATTTTACAGCATTTCATATTATTTAGATTCATTATTATTTCTATTTTTCTTTCTATTAGAACTTGGTCTCTAGCTACTATCCAAGGTTCTCCTAAAAATTCTCTTTTTAATATCATATCAAATATTTGTAACATTGATTTCCAATCAGTTGCATACCTTAGTATTTCAGTTTTTAGCTGATATTCTATAGATTCTATCCAATATGCTACCTTTCCAATTAACGTTTTTGAGATCAAGTTATAAGTATATTCTAACTCATCTGTATGAGTGGAGTTCATTAATGCTATATACATTCCTAAATTCCAATCAGTTATTCTCCTACTAATTTCTTGTTCTTCATATACATTATCAAAGTCTAAAAAGTATCCATTTAAGTTTACGCCTTGTGACATTGATCCTATAAATTCTTTAAATTCATTATGTTGTCCTATTGGTATTTGTTTTGGTATCGTGTTCCTATATCTTGTTATAACTTCCATATTATGGTCGGTTACTTCTTCTTCTGGGTAGTTATCCATCTCCTCATTTTTTATTTCTTCAGTTTCTGTATCAGTATAATTTTCTTTATCTTCTTGGTCACTATTCGATTCTTGTTTTATTACTGCATTTACATTTTTTATTCTTTCTAAAGCTTCTATTATATTTTTATTTTCTATTTCTATTTCAGAATTTTCCTCATAACTACTGTTATATTCTTCTATTATATTCACCGTTTTTCCTAAATTATCTTGTTCCGATTCACTAGTACTTGTATTATTATTTGTAGACACGGTACTAGAAACTTCACTTGTATTCTTTTTCCCTTTTAACTTATTTAATTGTTTTTTCAATATTTCTATTTCTTTTTTATTTTCTTCTGTTTTTTCATTTAATTCCTTTTTTATTTGTCTTAAATCTCTTTTTACCTCTTTTAGTTCCTTTTTAGTTTCTTTATATTTATTTTTATATTTTTTATATTTTTCTAACCATTCTTCATTAGTATTTAATCGTAATTTTTTATTCTCCGTTCTTATTTCTTCTACTTCTTCCTTTTGTTGTTCTAATTTTGACTTTAAATATTCTATCACAGTTGTATCAATCTTAAACTCAGCTTTGCTTTCACTAGTTATTTCCTTTTTTAATGGTTCATACTTATATTTTTCTCTTTCTAAAATTTCTTTTCCATGATTCTTTAAAAATGTTATCACATTATATTCTTTTTGTTCTTTAGTTTCCATTAGAACTTTCCTTTTTTACTAAGTTGTCCCAAATTATCTAATATTTTTCCTATTGGTTCAGATATATTAGGTTTCATTTTGCTTATATCTATCATCATTGGCTCATTAACTCTTCTCCATGCATTTATGGCTTTTAGTTCTGATTTATTTGTAATTTCTTTTTCTGGTATAATTTCTTGTTTTCTTTCTTCTAATTTTATTAACTTGTCTAGTATCATTTTTAAAGTAGGTATTTCAGAATTATTCCATAAGCTTGTTAACTCTTCTCTTATTATTTGTCTCAAATTTTCTTGATTATCTTGTTTTTCTATCAATCTCATTATTGCATTTAGTTTTTCCTTAACTATTATTTCTTCCCATAAGTTTTTTATAAATTCTGAGTCTGACATTTTATTATTTGTTGATTCGCTTCTTCCAACCATTTCCAACATCTATCCAATATTTACTAGTATTTTTACTCTGTTCTTCTAATTTCTTAATATCATTTTCTAACTTTGTTTGTCTTTCTTTATATTCCAAATATTTTATTTGTGAATCTATTTCGCTTTCTAACATACTCTGTATCTTCTTTAACTTTTCTTTCTTATTCCTTAATTTTTCTTGTATATTCATAGTTTTTCTATAAATCTTTCTTTTCCTTGATCTACTATTTTTATTCCATTATTATTATTTTTATTTTCAAACTATCAGTATCTATCTTTATTAAATCTATCTTTCTACTCGTCATACTTATTGATCTAATTAATCTTATAGGATTTTGTTCTTTTCTAAAACTTAATCTGGATCCTTCTAATATTGGTTTAATTCTCTGTCTTGGAATCATTTGCCTATTACTAAAATCTATTGTAATTTCTTCTGGGATTGTTATTTGAGATTCTTCTTTATGTTCAATTTTTTCTAATATATCATTATATAACTTTGGTACTATTATTCCTAATTCCGTTTGTTTCTTCACGTGATGGTTTCCAGTCATAGCATAAACCATTTTGGTTTCTATACTAATAACTTTACTTCCTTTTTGCATTTTTATTCCATCTAACTTATAGTATAATGTTAAAGATCTTTCTTTATTTTCATCCCTTAGGGATATACTGAAATCGGGTTGTATTATAAATTTTAATTTCTGATATATCAAGTTTCCTTTTATTACCGCTATTAATGAATCTTGTATATTTCCTATTATTCTATCATCCAATACATATATCTGTATAGGAGTATCGATATTTCTCTGAAAATATGCTTTTATTGTAAATTCTATTGCTCCAAAATATATATTTTTTAGTTTATTTGCTTCCTTTTGTTTTAATTTGGATAATTCTCTTTTTATTAATCCATCCGTTATTAAATTTATTCTTGTTTTTCCATTTATTGTATCTATATCTATTACATTCTCATGTTTTTGGGCTATATACCTAACTTCCTTATTTCTTTCAAAATATGATGTCTTGAATATCTTTTTTATTGTTAACTCTTCTGTTTCACTTTGAATTTGATTATATATATCTGGTTTAAAACTTAGGGTTTGTGATGTTCTTCCTTCGTATTCATCCATATGATAATATATATCTTGTTTTTCACTTATTTCTTCTAATGACATTTTATCCATCTATATTTTATCCAGTTATATTATTTGTTAAAATTATTCTTTTAAGTCCTTGTATTCTTAGTTTATCATTTCTAAATGTTATTATCATATTTCCAAGTTGTTGGTAAATTCTCATAATTTCTTCGTTATTCTCTCTTGTCCATATTATTTTATTTTTTCTTTCTAGTAATTTTTCCAGATCTATTTCTAATTTTTCTTGATTTTTTATTAATTGCTTTAGTTTTCTATTATTTCTAGTTATTGCATTTGGATCTGTCCAATTCATTTTTTAGTTTTTTGTCTTAAATCGTCTATTAATCTTTATTGTTCAGTTAATACTTCTTTTAAATCTTTTATTTCGATTTCTAAATTAGTTTCTTTAATAAATTTTTCTCGCTTTAATAAAAGTTTTTCTTCCTCTAGTCTCCTAATTTTTTCATCTCTTTCTTCCAACATTGTTTGTATCATAGCTATAATATCTAATTTTTCATTTATTATTTGCATGCTTATCTTACAACTTTCAATATGTTGATTTATTAGCCTGTTATATGTAGGTTCTTTATCAGCTATGTACTGAATTGATCGTATCCTTAAGTCTTCCATAAGTCAGATTAATTATCTGTATAAAATTTTCTTACACATCTGTTGTGTTGCTTTATTTTCTACTATAAATAAAATTAATAGAGTTGCTATTATTTTAGATTTATATTCTTTCTTCCTTTCTCTATTTATTCTTACTGGAGGTCTCATTTAACCTTAAATTTTATTTTATTTTCACTATTCATTAGTTACTATTTACTGTCGTCTACTATTCACAGTCTACTATTCACGACTACTTTTTTGCTACAGTGTTTTTACTGTTCATCTCCCGCCTATTACTAGCTCTGATACCAATTTCTGGGGGGTTTATTCTGGATCGTTTATATATGTTTATAGATCTACACAACCCTAAAGAGGGAAGGCGAGGGAAGGTGCATGCATTTTCGTTTCATCTCCGATTCACTTCCGGACGACCCCGAATGGACGCGAATGTAATTACATAAATCCATAGGGACAAATTATGAAAAGATATTCAAAAAATGGGTAGCCTCAATTTTTACTCCATACCTCGTGTACTACCCCCTATGAGGATTATTCGGAAACCGAGTTCAATTCGTTTCAGCTCCGATTCACTTCCGGACGACCCCGAATGGATGCGAATGCAATTTTATAAATCCATAGGGACAAATTATGAAAAGATATCCAAAAAACAGGCCGCCTCAATTTTTGCTCCATACCTCGTGTACAACCCCCTACGAGGATTATTCGGAAACCGAGTTCCATTCGTTTCATCTCCGATTCAGTTCCGGACGACCCCGAATGGACGCGAATGCAATTTCATAAATCCATAGGGACAAATTATGAAAGGATTTCAAAAAAACGGGCCGTCTCAATTTTTGCTCCATACCTCGTATACTACCCCCTACGCGGATTATTCGGAAACCGAGTTCCATTCGTTTCACCTCCGATTCACTTCCAGACGACCCCGAATGGACGCGAATGTAATTACATAAATTCATAGGGAAAAATTATGAAAAGATATTCAAAAAACGGGTCACCTCAATTTTTGCTCCATACCTCGTGTACTACCACCTACGAGGATTATTCCACTATACCATAAATGGCCTACAGCAACACCAAGAAAATGTTACAACAGGCCCAAAAAAGTGTTACCACAGCCAGAAAAAGGCCTAAGGTAACATAAAAATTAAGTTGCTTTTTTTTCGAGTTACCTTTGGCCCCTAAGGTAACATTACTTTTGCCCTGCTGTAACATTCACTTTTATGTTACAATAGCTGTCAAAGGTAACATTAATCTATGTCTATAGCATCACAATATGTATGTTACCTTTGGACTCAGAATTTTCAAAAAAAATGGGGCCCACATGTAGGGCCCACTGGTGGGCCCCATTTTGGGGCCCTATTTGTTTGCAAAGGTAACATACATAATGTGATACTATAGACATACTTTAATGTTACCTTTGATGCATATTGTAACAGTAATGTTTTGTATTATACCAATTTCTTTGTAACATTTTTAGTACCTAATGTAACATATTTTTCAAAAAAAAAATTGACAGGAATGGTTTGTAAATTCAACATGCCATAAAATTTGTTTTTCATCCAAGTCAACCAAATAAACAATTTCAACCAAACTCCATATCAGTTTTCACAAACCCCCACCAAATACTGCGGTTTCACACAATTCACCAACTCCACATACTCCACATACTCCAAAGAACAGTTACTTAGTCTAGGACGATAAATAAACATCCAAAAGCTAGTACGATAACACTTGTTACTAGTACGCAAAATAAGATATGTAAAAAGGTGCACATCTGAAATCTAAAGTCCAGAGCCTCCGGTAACTGGTATGAGGTAATTGTCATTATCGCTGGTTGTGCTGAAATCTTGATGGTTGATTGTGATGCCTGGATTTGCGTCGGCTATTTTCTTAAGTAACCAGGCCATATTCTCCTGCACCTTCTTGTTGACTTGCATATCCACTTCTTCTTGTACCTTCTGTCATCGATGCCTCGACTTCACTCACCAGAGTCTGCTTTATCTTTCCTGCCAACTCCTGTACATAAGTATTTATGGAACCAGCAGTACTGGAGTAACCTTTTGCAGCATCAGGACATCTTCCATGGAGCCAAGATGGCCCATGTTTTTTTCCATCAGAAAGTAGTTCCTCGTTGGGATCTTCGCTCGTACTGATTTTTTCCTTAATCTTTTTCTACATACCAGAAAAACAAACGAACACTTGGTCACTGTAACACCCCCAGATCCGGGGTCGGGGATCCGGGTCGTCACGGTCTTTCTTTCCACAATATCACTTCACTTAATTAATAATAAACAACCTTATGCTGTGACCCCACACTAACATACACCACAACCCGTTATAGTCTCAGAGATGAAATTCAAATAAGTACAAGTCTTTGAATCCACAATTTAAAAGTTATTACAACCCAAAACGATTACTTGATAAATTTACAGTTAATTGCCATTATCTGCCACAAGTTATAATTATACATAATTGATTCTCAAAAGTAGATGGTCTGATCTACAATAGATCTACCTGTGCAGCTATAGCAGCTACAACATCATCGGGAAGACGCGGGACGCTTCCCACGCGCTTGCGCTGGGTCTGCTGGAGTCTGGCCATCTCTCCTAACTGTTGTTGTGTGATGAAGAAATAAAGCAAGAGTGAGCCTTAACGCTCGCAAGATAATACATAGTGATAACAATAATATAAGTATCTAAATGGATACTTACTAGAATCTTTATCATGTGTAAGATAATTACTTACTAGATATAAGTAAAAACAAGGAATGAAGTTACCAATACTTCACCACACTTATATCATTTATAAAGCTACTTGAACTACCACCGTTCAAAGTATTATAAGTTTTAAGAAAAACACCCCATAGATGAGACCACAAGTTAAGACTTGAATAGATTCAATCTTTGAAATATTATTGAATGAAAAAGTTATGAGATACTTTATTTAGTCCTGATATATATATATCCACATATATATATCCCTTTAAACATTTCCTGGAACCTCTGTTATGTAAAGTATGAATAGAGTTTGAAACATCCAATGAATTTTGGAAAGGAAAAGAATTTTGGCATAAACCAGATATCTTGCTGATCAGGCAAAGATACCAATAAGTAACCTTTTCAACTGTAGATGGATGAATTCCTCACCGGTCATCACCCTGACCGCATTAGGACCTCGCGCTAGACCGTTACCCGGCCCCTCACGCGTTGATGGACTGCCACCCAGCCACTTACACAATAATAGACCGTACCCCGGCCTGTCGCTTATGCCGACTCAATTAGATGGGCTTACTTCCCGAACGTTGGGCAAGTAATCAATTCATTTACCAAAACTGCAACCTCGTTGCGAATATAAAATACACCACAGAGCCGGATTCCCCAGGTTTTGAGCGAGTATTTAAATCCCCTTAAAAAGGAAGATCTTAAATATAAAAAAAAAGTTTTGGGATCCGCTCTGACTTTTAAAAATCATTTTGAAGACTCGAAAACACTTTAAAGAGTGTTTGGAGTAAAGCTGATTTAATGAAGTAAATCAGTCCCCAGAATATTTAGAAAATGACTGAATATTATTATTTAAATAATATTCCCATAAAGAATAATCTTTATAAAAATAATTGAAGTAGAAGTATTAAAACTTATACTTGAAACGAGTATTAAATAACCCAAGATATACTTATATGAAAGTATTATCTTTATTTGAATAATCGAAAATAAGTTTGATTATTAACACCTTATTCTTTAATAAAATAAAGAATATAATTCAGCACATAATCGGAGTCATAGATCCTCAAATGAATATTCAAATAATATTCAATAATTAATATAAAAGAGTCATAAGCCCTCGAATGAATATTCAAATAATATTCAATAAATAATATAAAAGAGTCATAAGCCCTCGAATGAATATTCAAATAATATTCAAATAAATAAATAAAAGGAGTCATACGCCTTCGAATAATATTCGAAATAATATTCAATAATAAAATAAAGTTTAAAGTTATCGAATAAACCTTATTCGATTAATAGTTTGGAAAACTATAACCATATATATATATAAATATATATATATATCCATATCCATATATATAAAATCTACTCGGGATCCTCGACTCCCGGTTTTTGAAAATATTTTCACCTTTGGGTCCCTATACTAAGGGTATATGCAAGATACCGCCATCCTCTAGCATAGGTATTATCAAATGAACCAACAGATATATATTTCAAGAATATGAAACAGGCATGCATATATACCATATCACATGCTACAATATATCGCAAGAATTTGCTAAATAACCAATATGCATTTATCGCAAGATCATGCATATACAAATGTATACATCACAACAACAGTATATCGGATAGAATACTTGCCTGAGCGACTTGGGGGTGAGAAAGGCTCGGGACGAGTCTGGTAACCTATAAACAACAAGTAAGTTGGAATTAAACCAAAATCACTTATAAATCTATACTTTAACTAACTTAGACTCTAACGCTTGTTTTGCGCTCACCGATTCGCTTAAGTCACTCGGGTACCCTCGGCTCCACCATTTTTAATAATTTAACCTTTACGAGTTTTAAAGCGATTCCTTCGCGAGTGTCTTACCAACTGCCTAAAACACTTACCATAAATGTTTCATACATTAATTAACCCTTTTTGGTCTTTAACCTATGCTTCAAAGTAAGGCGAGGGAAAAAGTTTCGTTCGCGAAACGCCGTTACTTGAAACGGTCGTTTCTCCTAAACCGTGCATCGGAATCGAACGAACTACATATCAAAACGAAGCTCGTAACATGAGCTATCTAATAATGGCAGTGGTCATAATCTAGTAGGGGGTTCTCGGGTCCTAATGCTATGCACAAAAACAGTCCAAAGAAAATCGGACGTTACGACGGCTATGTTTACGCGATTTCCAAATTTTAAACCATACAAAACCAACCACCAACCAACCTCAAATCCAACATACAACCAACATCCATCCTTATCACATCATAACAACCCCAACCAATTCAATTTAATCATTCATACTTATGCTTAAACTTAACTTTAATCATACTTAAGTTCCTTTAAATCAAAACCACAACAATTACCATTCCATTTCACTACCATTCCAAATCTCAAACTCTAAATCATAACAACAAGCTACAATATCAACCCACTAATCAAAATCATCTTATAATATATAGGAATCTAGGGTTTGGAGTTGGTATACCTTCCTTGAAGTGGTGGGATGAGCTAGGAAGCCTTAAGAAGCTTTGAGAAGTCTTAAGAATGCTTGGATCTTCAAGAAAAACAAGAAAATTTTCAAGTTAAAAACTTGAAAACACTATTCATTGTCTTCTTCTTTGATTAAATGAAGAAGATTGAGAAGGAATTAATGGCTTAAACTCATGATATAGTCCTAACTAAGCATGAAGATGATTAGGGAATTATCTTACCAATTTAGGAGGCTTGGATCTTGAGTTTTTGAATTCTTGCCCATTTGCAATAGTAAAAAGCCGAGAGCATGATGAACCATGCCTTGGTTTCTTTTTGATTTTGATGAAAATGATTTTGCTTGGCTTGGTTGGCTTGTTTTTGTGTTTGATTTAGTTAATTACCTTGTTGCCCTTGAATTTGTGTGGTTAAAAAGCCACCACACCTCCTTCCTTCCCATGTCATGCTTGTGTCACCTTGCACATGTCATAATGCTCCCACTTGTCCACACCTTGTGGTTTGATGATGTCACAATCCCTGGCTTCTTGTACAAGCTTGTCTCTTGGTCACTTATTTGTTTTACGGTTCGCTTATCTTTCGTTCTCGTTTATCGTTTGAGGGATCATACCCGGGATCTTATTACTTAGGTTCCCTTAACCTTTCTCAATATATTGTATTCCTTCTATGATCCTCTCTTATAATCCTTTAATTTAAATCCTTTTTATCCTGTTACCTTTTTCTCAATTCTTTCCGTATCTAGTGGATTTCCGGGAAAAACCAAAGTGTTCGGAATTGGATTCTGACGATATTTACATACACTTATATACTACATAGAGTACTAATAATATCCCATAAGATCAATAACAGAACCCCTACATAGCGTGGCATGAAAAGTTTTCTCGTTCAGCAAAAACACTATTCATAAGGGTTTCAAAATTTGTCAAAAATTGGGGTTATTACAGTCTCCCCTCCTTAAAAGGATTCCGTCCCGGAATCAGATAGAAATGAATATGGATACTTTCTTAGTATTGCACTTTCTAACTCTCAAGTCAATTTTCCCACATTGTGGTTCTACCATCAAACTCTGACTAGTTTGATAACCCTTCTCCTAAGCACTTGTCCATTTTCGATCTATAACCCTTTCTGGTTGCTCCCTATAGGTTATGTCTGGTCGCATGCCTATGCGCTCATATGCCCCTATTTATCTGGCATCTGAATTACACTTCCTTAACATTGATACGTGAAACACGTTACGACCTGCTACATGTTCGGGGTTAGGGCTAGCTCATATGCTAACTTCCCAAACGTCTTAACATATCCAAGGGTCCAACAAATTGTAGACTTAGCTTTCCTTTCTTTCCGAACCTCATCAATCCTTTCCAAGGGATACCTATAACATTACTAGGTCCCCTATTTCATACTCTTTATCCTTTCGTGTCAAATCAACATACTTATCATGTCCATCTTGGGCTACTACCAGCCGTCCTCTGATTAGATCTATCATATCCTTGGTCCTTTGGACTACTGTGGGTCCGAGCATCTTGCGCTCTACAACTTCATCCTAACATAAGGGAGATCGACATTGTCTTCCTTCAAGGATCTCATAAGGCGACATCTCGATAATGACATATGATCTATTGTCGTAAGATAACTCAATCCGAATTAAGTGATCATTCCAAATTCTTTCAAGTCTATTACATAGACTCTCATCATAGCTTCCAATCATTAGAGCTCTTGCTTCTCAATACCCATTCTTTTCCAGTTCGTAATCGCTACTACCTTCCGTTCCTAATATTATACGGGTTATACTTTTGCTCGCTAGCGTTCTATAACCTTTTAATAACCACGTCAACCTTAGTATCACGAATGTGTTCCCATTCCGCATACTACCACCACTTTATTACTCCTTTTTCAGTTGCTTCTATTTTCCAAAATTTGATCAATCAAATAGAAGTAAAGGAATTTGTTGAGAGATCACTATGATCATGAACACTTGTTATATCGCATAGTTAGTACAGAAGGTGGCCAGCCTTTAGTACTTGACAAGCAATTAAACAATAGCTGGTATCCTACTCGGCTTCTATCACACAGATAGATAGTCATTCGGCAATACCTCCCCTTTCTGGAAGGGTTGTTCTTCTCAGCTTACATAAAATGAAAAGAAGAGAAAAGAACGAATTGAAGAGAATTGTATATATATGAAAAAATATACTGCCACCAAATATCTGGCTTGGAACCTACCTCTGAACTATAGAGGTTTATCATAGAAGAACAAAACATATATGTATTTATATCAGCATCAAGTATTATAGCATCGTATTTCCCATGCCTAAATATTTTCTCCATTCCGTCCATCATTCTATGGACCCATGCTCTTCCTCGAGCTTATACATAATCACCTTTGAAACTCCTTCGACATCGAAAATCGAACCTGGGATCTCATTCTAGACATCATCGTTACTAGAGTTCTATGCTTACACCGCAACCTTCCTCGTATAATAATACGACTCTCTATTGATAAGAAAGAATAAATATACAATAGGTAGATACTCTACTTAATTAGTCTATCAATGATAACTTATACACTACCACGACCCAATTAGTGGTACTCAATCTCAACACCCATTCCAATACAACTCTCACGGTTGTAACCAGCTCAATACTCGCAGAATCATTGCTGCCTTACTATGGTCCACCACTGACCTACTGTAGTCATTCATTTTCCATGAAGTCTTAATAGCTAACCATACGGAGTCCATACATGTCGTATCAAATCCTTCTAAGGAGGTAACATAATCACCATTTCTGATTCATGAAGAACACTCCTGATCCTGACATACATACATGACATGAAGCAGATAAAATTGCAGAAGAGTTTCAATGAAAGCAACGATAGCAGGTTAATACCATTCTAAATCATATGCCTTAAATAGAAGACTTACTCAAAGGTTCGTCTAGTCCTTTTTGAAATATGGTCCTGGCTTATCTCAAGATAGGACCTTCTAAGATAGATAGCCCGTTCATGGCGATTACATGAATTAAACCTTTACCAACTACTATTACGGTTGGGTATTGCACAGTCATCAGAAGGAATGTCAATCTTCCAAACCATAATACAACCTTCACAGCTTTAACCATCATCACTGTATTCCTCTCGCACGAGCGCCTATAATTATCCTCTTACCTTTAAAGTGTCGGCCACCTCTTTGGCCTTTCCTGATAGTAAAATTTCCTTACAGTCAATGTCACATTAACCACCTCCAAATAAATTTCTACCTTATTTCAATCACAGCTTATGTGAAAATGCTTTCCTTAAAATCTGCTGAGTAAAAAAAAATCACCATTTTTCCATAAGTTATTGCCTCAGTCTTTAGAGGTTAATCACTGTCATGACTGACTCTCAATCATAATTAGAACATCTTTTTTTTTCATCTTAAGTCCTAATTGCCCTAAACAATTTCGACCATTACTGGTTCGATCCATACCTTCTCGTGGTTTAACACGTGCCTCACTTGGCATCAATATAATTACGTCATATTTCCTTTATCAACATTTCTATTCTTGAGAAATTTGAATATTACCTATCTCCTTGTAAAACCTCTAAGGTTATCCTTCAATCGTTCCTCCTGTATTCCCTAGATACAGGGCATATCACAATACCATATACTAATACTAGAATCATTGTCTATATACTTTTGAAAAAAATTTCTCCACTGATCCTTTAAAGGTTGTTGTTACCTTAATCCTTTCCAATTCATACTGTCAAAACTCACACTGTCCCTATTAAGGGTGAAATTCCAACCTTTATGCATTCCCCTAGGATTCATTTTAAGTTACCGATGTTCTATCCTTAATTCCACCTTTAAAAGGTACCTGCATCCTTCCATGGATAAATCAAGTCATATATCCTTGATAAGGGTGTCTTATTCAATCATTTCCACCTTGATAGTGTATGCCTAATTTCACAATAACATCTGTTTTCAAAATGGGGTTAATCAATATGGCCTCCAAAAGATAACAACGGTTATCCGCTTGTCTTGCCTAATTTGGTAACGATAACAAGGATGTTCTGGAAGATATTGGTCGTGTTCAACGTGAACTTCTTCTTAATAATTCCTTATTTACTTTTGTTGTTTATCTCAACAGTCACCTCAATGTTGGGATATCTCTCATACCTGGCGTCTCCCTTTCTGGGTATCAAGCCACCGATCTTACACTTCACATTCTTGAAGGTTACTTCCTTCATCCAATTTTCCTAATTTCTTACTTCCTTGTCTCCTCAGTCTATCCGCGTCTCATATTTAACCTTCGAACTATCTCAAGTTTTCCTCAAATCCTCCCAACTTACAGGGGATAAAATATATGTATCTCTTATACCTTCAACCATCAATTTAACTCATGGTGAATCACCCTCATCCTGACGATCACATACTTTTCTATTTTTATTACTACGAGTTCTTAGGGTTTCCTCATACCCAACTTCCTTATCATTAATTCATGAACCAACCCAACATAAGCATCGATTTCAAACATCCCGTCATTCTGGATTCGTGTCCTCAGAACGAATCTTGATAACCTTTACAACTTAGATTCATAATTCATCATACTCGTCTGCCTTTGTTCTGGCTCTAAAGCTTTTACACTATTTCCATAACCTTGGGAAGTACTTTCCCGAAAACAATTGGCTGAACTTTAATCAGTTTATTATAATCTCTTGCTCCGTGCCTTCTTTGGCCTTTCACCAGCAGGTGGTCTCTCTCTTAGGAGGGTGAGTGATAAAAACAGTCTTTTGTGATTCGTCAATCATTTAGAATCTCAAATGATTCCTCTATTTCCTTTAGCCAGGCTCTTCCCTCGGCTGGGTCAGCTTGTTCCATGGAACTCTGAGAGCTTAGCGACTTAAAGGTCCTGAAAGAATTTCATACCACATTGTTTCCTCAAGGTGGTGGTTGGGGATAATAGTCTAAGTTCTGTCTAGACAGGTCCATGAATTGCCGTATAGGAGTACCGTCTCGGGTCTCCTTTCCTTACTCGATTTTCTGTTTCCTTAGTATGAAATGTTTCATCCTACTCCCCATAATTGGGGTCATCTTTTAATTTAAAATCCTCATTTTCCACTCCATTATGTCATGGGTTCCTTCTATCTTGATGGCGACCTCCCTGACTATCACGTTCAGGGTTTGCTCTAAATCTTATTCCTCAAACTATGGCTCTTATCTAAGTTCTCATCCTTACGCCCTTGAACTTTCGGAACCCAAATTCTATAGGAATACCTCATTATTCCTTTATCATCTTTCTCGATATTAATCTTTTATCTAATTATTGGCTCTCTGCCTTCATTCATAATTTTTTTCTGGCACAATATGATCTTTTCCAATAATTCGGGCTGTATTGCAATCTTAAACAGCTTTTCGATACCGGCTCCGGTTACCTTCACTTCTATTTCCATTTTCTTAAAATCTCTTATAAACTCTCCAAAAGACATTATCATCTTGAGTCTCTCTTTTTTACTAAGGGCATCAGCCACCATATTGGCTTTCCCCGAATGATAAGGAATCTCCCAATCATAATTCTTGATTAGCTCTAACCGCCTCCTCTGGCGTATGTTGAGCTCTTTCTACGTAAAAAGGTACTAGAGCTCCTATGGTTTGTGTAAATCTTGCACTTCTCTCCATACAAGTAGTGCCTCCAATCTTTAGGGTAAAACTATTGCCACGAGCCTAAGCTCATGGGCGGGGATATCGAATTTCATATTACCTTAATTGTCTTGACATGTACGCGATTACCTCACCGTGCTGCATAAGCACGCACCCTAAGCCCTTGTGCGAAGCGTCACTACACTTCACAAAATCTCCTTTTCCATTCGGCAATGCCAGCATAAGGGCCATCACCTACCTCTGCTTCAGTTCTTGAAAGCTGTTCTCGCATTTCTCTGTCCATTCGAACTTCTCAGTCTTACGAGTAAGCCGCGTTAAAGGGGCTACTATCTTTACAACTTGAACGAACCTCCGGTAGTGACCGGCCAATCCTACCTCTGGTAGTCGACCAAACCATGGTCATCAATTCATCAGTGGTCCTTTATCCAATCCTGTCAGGATCCTCCATGGGATCCTCCTCAACAATTATCCCTTCTAGGACAACATCCTCAACCGCTAAATCTTCAATATCAACATCATCCGGTCCTGCATTAGGACACTCTATCGGATCCACAATCCGATCTCCAATTAGTAATAAAATATCATCGCGATGTTGCTCCTCAACCTCAGGGTTCGGAGTCCCGCTACCATATACGATAACGAACTACGCTCCTATCACGATATTTATAAGGGTTCCCATAAGGGTTTTACCTGTCAGTGCTACGTTAGGTAGCCCGACTATGAACTTGGCAAGAGTTCTTATTATCTTAGTTAACTTATTATCTTAACGTCCCATCATCTCTGAGGTTTATAACGCTTAGCTCTGATACCATTTCTGTAACACCCCCAGATCCGGGGTCGGGGATCCGGGTCGTCACGGTCTTTCTTTCCACAATATCACTTCACTTAATTAATAATAAACAACCTTATGCTGTGACCCCACACTAACATACACCACAACCCGTTATAGTCTCAGAGATGAAATTCAAATAAGTACAAGTCTTTGAATCCACAATTTAAAAGTTATTACAACCCAAAACGATTACTTGATAAATTTACAGTTAATTGCCATTATCTGCCACAAGTTATAATTATACATAATTGATTCTCAAAAGTAGATGGTCTGATCTACAATAGATCTACCTCTGCAGCTATAGCAGCTACAACATCATCGGGAAGACGCGGGACGCTTCCCACGCGCTTGCGCTGGGTCTGCTGGAGTCTGGCCATCTCTCCTAACTGTTGTTGTGTGATGAAGAAATAAAGCAAGAGTGAGCCTTACAGCTCGCAAGATAATACATAGTGATAACAATAATATAAGTATCTAAATGGATACTTACTAGAATCTTTATCATGTGTAAGATAATTACTTACTAGATATAAGTAAAAACAAGGAATGAAGTTACCAATACTTCACCACACTTATATCATTTATAAAGCTACTTGAACTACCACCGTTCAAAGTATTATAAGTTTTAAGAAAAACACCCCATAGATGAGACCACAAGTTAAGACTTGAATAGATTCAATCTTTGAAATATTATTGAATGAAAAAGTTATGAGATACTTTATTTAGTCCTGATATATATATATCCACATATATATATATCCCTTTAAACATTTCCTGGAACCTCTGTTATGTAAAGTATGAACAGAGTTTGAAACATCCAATGAATTTTGGAAAGGAAAAGAATTTTGGCATAAACCAGATATCTTGCTGATCAGGCAAAGATACCAATAAGTAACCTTTTCTACTGTAGATGGATGAATTCCTCACCGGTCATCACCCTGGCCGCATTAGGACCTCGCGCTAGACCGTTACCCGGCCCCTCACGCGTTGATGGACTGCCACCCAGCCACTTACACAATAATAGACCGTACCCCGGCCTGTCGCTTATGCCGACTCAATTAGATGGGCTTACTTCCCGAACGTTGGGCAAGTAATCAATTCATTTACCAAAACTGCAACCTCGTTGCGAATATAAAATACACCACAGAGCCGGATTCCCCAGGTTTTGAGCGAGTATTTAAATCCCCTTAAAAAGGAAGATCTTAAATATAAAAAAAAAGTTTTGGGATCCGCTCTGACTTTTAAAAATCATTTTGAAGACTCGAAAACACTTTAAAGAGTGTTTGGAGTAAAGCTGATTTAATGAAGTAAATCAGTCCCCAGAATATTTAGAAAATGACTGAATATTATTATTTAAATAATATTCCCATAAAGAATAATCTTTATAAAAATAATTGAAGTAGAAGTATTAAAACTTATACTTGAAACGAGTATTAAATAACCCAAGATATACTTATATGAAAGTATTATCTTTATTTGAATAATCGAAAATAAGTTTGATTATTAACACCTTATTCTTTAATAAAATAAAGAATATAATTCAGCACATAATCGGAGTCATAGATCCTCAAATGAATATTCAAATAATATTCAATAATTAATATAAAAGAGTCATAAGCCCTCGAATGAATATTCAAATAATATTCAATAAATAATATAAAAGAGTCATAAGCCCTCGAATGAATATTCAAATAATATTCAAATAAATAAATAAAAGGAGTCATACGCCTTCGAATAATATTCGAAATAATATTCAATAATAAAATAAAGTTTAAAGTTATCGAATAAACCTTATTCGATTAATAGTTTGGAAAACTATAACCATATATATATATAAATATATATATATATCCATATCCATATATATAAAATCTACTCGGGATCCTCGACTCCCGGTTTTTGAAAATATTTTCACCTTTGGGTCCCTATACTAAGGGTATATGCAAGATACTGCCATTCTCTAGCATAGGTATTATCAAATGAACCAACAGATATATATTTCAAGAATATGAAACAGGCATGCATATATACCATATCACATGCTACAATATATCGCAGAGAATTTGCTAAATAACCAATATGCATTTATCGCAAGATCATGCATATACAAATGTATACATCACAACAACAGTATATCGGATAGAATACTTGCCTGAGCGACTTGGGGGTGAGAAAGGCTCGGGACGAGTCTGGTAACCTATAAACAACAAGTAAGTTGGAATTAAACCAAAATCACTTGTAAATCTATACTTTAACTAACTTAGACTCTAACGCTTGTTTTGCGCTCACCGATTCGCTTAAGTCACTCGGGTACCCTCGGCTCCACCATTTTTAATAATTTAACCTTTACGAGTTTTAAAGCGATTCCTTCGCGAGTGTCTTACCAACTGCCTAAAACACTTACCATAAATGTTTCATACATTAATTAACCCTTTTTGGTCTTTAACCTATGCTTCAAAGTAAGGCGAGGGAAAAAGTTTCGTTCGCGAAACGCCGTTACTTGAAACGGTCGTTTCTCCTAAACCGTGCATCGGAATCGAACGAACTACATATCAAAACGAAGCTCGTAACATGAGCTATCTAATCATGGCAGTGGTCATAATCTAGCAGGGGGTTCTAGGGTCCTAATGCTATGCACAAAAACAGTCCAAAGAAAATCGGACGTTACGACGGCTGTGTTTACGCGATTTCCAAATTTTAAACCATACAAAACCAACCACCAACCAACCTCAAATCCAACATACAACCAACATCCATCCTTATCACATCATAACAACCCCAACCAATTCAATTTAATCATTCATACTTATGCTTAAACTTAACTTTAATCATACTTAAGTTCCTTTAAATCAAAACCACAACAATTACCATTCCATTTCACTACCATTCCAAATCTCAAACTCTAAATCATAACAACAAGCTACAATATCAACCCACTAATCAAAATCATCTTATAATATATAGGAATCTAGGGTTTGGAGTTGGTATACCTTCCTTGAAGTGGTGGGATGAGCTAGGAAGCCTTAAGAAGCTTTGAGAAGTCTTAAGAATGCTTGGATCTTCAAGAAAAACAAGAAAATTTTCAAGTTAAAAACTTGAAAACACTATTCATTGTCTTCTTCTTTGATTAAATGAAGAAGATTGAGAAGGAATTAATGGCTTAAACTCATGATATAGTCCTAACTAAGCATGAAGATGATTAGGGAATTATCTTACCAATTTAGGAGGCTTGGATCTTGAGTTTTTGAATTCTTGCCCATTTGCAATAGTAAAAAGCCGAGAGCATGATGAACCATGCCTTGGTTTCTTTTTGATTTTGATGAAAATGATTTTGCTTGGCTTGGTTGGCTTGTTTTTGTGTTTGATTTAGTTAATTACCTTGTTGCCCTTGAATTTGTGTGGTTAAAAAGCCACCACACCTCCTTCCTTCCCATGTCATGCTTGTGTCACCTTGCACATGTCATAATGCTCCCACTTGTCCACACCTTGTGGTTTGATGATGTCACAATCCCTGGCTTCTTGTACAAGCTTGTCTCTTGGTCACTTATTTGTTTTACGGTTCGCTTATCTTTCGTTCTCGTTTATCGTTTGAGGGATCATACCCGGGATCTTATTACTTAGGTTCCCTTAACCTTTCTCAATATATTGTATTCCTTCTATGATCCTCTCTTATAATCCTTTAATTTAAATCCTTTTTATCCTGTTACCTTTTTCTCAATTCTTTCCGTATCTAGTGGATTTCCGGGAAAAACCAAAGTGTTCGGAATTGGATTCTGACGATATTTACATACACTTATATACTACATAGAGTACTAATAATATCCCATAAGATCAATAACAGAACCCCTACATAGCGTGGCATGAAAAGTTTTCTCGTTCAGCAAAAACACTATTCATAAGGGTTTCAAAATTTGTCAAAAATTGGGGTTATTACAGTCACACAATAATTTAAATGCTTCACTAACTAATTTCAAAATAACTGAATAATTTAATCCAATTAAATTCACAATTAGTAATCATTCAATAAAAATGCATGCAGGTACATAAATAAAACTTCTAAACACCAAATAAATCATAAAACAAAACTAATTAACCATCTTGCGACATTAACGGATATTCAGAAGCACTAAGATTAATAAAAAATACTTACAATCTTGTTTTTTATTTCTTCAGTGTTGGTCTTATACTCACGACCATCAGTACGCTCACGAGTCTCAACAAAAACCTCTGCTTCAGGTGGTGGACGCTGATTCTTTGCCTTTTTTTCTGACAAAAATGAACAAGTTAGCCAAAAGAAATATAGAAATTAATTTCTAGATATATAGTAATATATGTAACCAGAAGGCTGCCCACATTCATATATTTGCGTAACAACTAGCTTATTGAGGTTAATTTGCGTAATTGAGATTCTGGCCATACCATATTGTTTCGAATTTGTGCGAAAGTCTTTGGACCAGTAGTGTGTGTGTCTGTATACTGACATCGACTTCTTGCATTTGTCGCTGCTCTTTTCTACAAAAATGTAAAATACCTTTATGTCACTTAGATCAAATATAAATACATAATTAAATATGAAAGTGCAAGGGGAATTAGAAAACCTTAATGCTTTCATCATTCCAGTACTCCAGCAACATCTTGAAACTCTCAAGGGGAATATCATTTGGCCTATTTTCCATCTGTTCTTCATCAGTTTCAAATGCTTTATAATGCGCCTTCTTAATTCGGCTCTTACATGTCTTCCAAGATGACTGAATGGTTTTCAACACCCATGTTTCACATTCATCAGGTATAATGTATCTTTGCTGGAAAAAGTAAACAAAATAAAGAACACAAGTACAGTTAATCAAAGGTAATGTTGCATAAAAATAAATCACGATAATTAAACAATGTATGTGATACCTTGACATAATTCCACAGTGTATTTTTCAAAGTTTTCGGAACATCACGCCAAGAAACATAGGTAAATGACACGCATCGCAGCAGTGAAGCCCTAAGCAGACCGAGGTAATATTTTATGTTCTCCTTTTCATTGGTTGTACATACTAATAACGACACAGAAGTGAAATCCTAAACCAATATTATAGATTATATGTATTAATAACAACACAACATAACAACGCAGCCCTGAAATCGTAAATCCATATTAGATTATACGTATCGAATCCATGTTATATGACCATGAATATACATGTGCATACACCCATTTCCGTATTATCCCACTCCTCCTACCTACCGAACTGTGACAGTTGATGTTAACAAAAATTTAAATACTCGTAAAGGGTTGAAACTCTCAGGAATAAAGGTCAAATTAACATAAATGTAAATACTCATAAACAATTGCATTATAGAGACAACAGATATCTACTTACACAATCAATTATATCTACTTGACTATGATGATTTACATGTAAGTTATAACTAAAGCCTAACATGAAAATCAACCGGATAAAAAGCAAATATCGAGAAACAAATTTAATACAAAAATCACACTTACAGATCTACAAAAATAAAAAACCCCAATTCCAATTAAAATTACACAAAAACATGCATGTAACATACATATACATGTATAAAATACACAAAAACACGTATGTAACAAATTAGAGAAGAAACTAACAGAAATAGAGGGGGCGAGAGAGAGAGAGAGAGAGAGAGAGAGAGAAATAGAGAGAGAGAGAGAGATACACAAAATCAGAGAGAGCGAGAGCGAGAGAGAGAGAGAGAGAGAGAGAGAGAGAGAGAGAGAGAGAGAGAGAGAGAGATGTAGTACCTTAATGTTGAACCGCAAGCTGATTTGAAACCCCAATTAGAAACCCTAGCTCCAATCTGTGACCCGCTTCTCCAAAATGTGACCAGCTTCGCCAAAATGTTACCCCCAATTAGAAACCCTAGCTCGAGAGAGGAATGAAAGAGAATAGCTACTGGGAGAGAGAGAATGAGAGAGAGAGTGAGAGAATGAGGGAGAATGAAATTAGAGGGAGAAGTTAATTTGTCTGAAATTTTAGCGCTTCTCCAAAAAATTTGAGCCCGCCTGAAAAAGCCCAGCTAATTTTATCTCTTTTTAAAAAAAAATTAAGTTTTAATTGTCTTTAAATTTTTTATTGATAAAAATTTATCAATTATTAATTAATACAGTTTATAAATTTTTTTAAAAAAATATTTTATCAATCTTAACTAATATTAATATTTTTGCTTAATTATATTATAAAAATTGATTAATTTTCATGTCAAATAATTATATATATTTAATTGTTTGTAAAATATACTACTTTTTTATCCAATAATACCCTATTGTAACATAAATTGCCACATGTTACTCGTATGTAACACTTTGAAGCTATAGTAACATGTTTTAAAGGCTATGGTAACATCAAAAATACTACGTTGCGGTAGGCTAAGATGAGCATACCTAAGGTAACATAATTTTGTAACATGCATGATTAAACCATAGCGATAGGCCATCTATGGTGTAGTGTTCGGAAATCGAGTTCGATTCGTTTCAGCTCCGATCCACTTCCGGACGACCCCAAATGGACGCGAATGCAATTTAATAAATCCATAGGGATAAATTATGAAAAGATATCCAAAAAACGGGTCGCCTCAATTTTTGTTCCATACCTCGTGTACTACACCCTATGAGGATTATTCTGAAACTGAGTTCCATTTGTTTCAGCTCCGATTCACTTCCGGACGACCCCGAATGGACGCAAATGCAATTTCATAAATCCATAGAGACAAATTATGAAAAGATATCCAAAAAACGGGTCGCCTCAATTTTTGCTCCATATCTCGTGTACTACCCCCTACGAGGATTATTCGGAAACCGAGTTCTATTCATTTCTGCTCCAATTATCTTCCGGACGACCCCAAATGGACGTGAATGCAATTTAATAAATCCATAGGGACAAATTATGAAAAGAAATCCAAAAAACGAGCCACCTCAATTTTTGCTCCATACCTCGTGTTCTACCCCTTATGAGGATTATTCAGAAACTGAGTTCCATTCGTTTCAGCTCCGATTCACTTCCGGACGACCCCGAATGGACGCGAATGCAATTTCATAAATCCATAGAGACAAATTATGAAAAGATATCCAAAAAATGGGCCACCTCAATTTTTGCTCCATACCTCGTGTACTACCCCCTACGAGGATTATTCGGAAACCGAGTTCCATTCGTTTCAGCTCCGATTCACTTCCGGACGATCCCGAATGGACGCGAATGCAAGTTCATAAATCCATAGGGACAAATTATGAAAAGATATCGAAAAAATAGGCCGCCTCAATTTTTGCTCCAAACCTCGTGTACTACCCCCTACGAGGATTATTCAGAAACCGAGTTCCATTCGTTTCAGCTCCGATTCACTTCCGGACGATCCCGAATGGATGCGATTGCAATTTCATAAATCCATAGGGACAAATTATGAAAACATATCCAAAAAACGGGCCGCCTCAATTTTTGATCCATACCTCGTGTACTACCCCCTATGAGGATTATTCGGAAACCGAGTTCCATTCGTTTCAGCTCCGATTCACTTCCGGACGACCCCGAATGGACGCGAATGTAATTACATAAATCCATAGGGACAAATTATGAAAAGATATTCAAAAAATGGGTAGCCTCAATTTTTACTCCATACACTACAAGAAAAATATTCATAGACATCAGTTTTTGGCCGATGTCTATGCTATTTATCAACCGATGTTGATGTCGGTGATGTCTATTCTAGACATCGGCCATAACCGATGTCTTTACTGGCTTAGACATCATTTCTGGCAAAAAAACTGATGTCCATGCATTGTTTTTTACAAAAAATGTTAGAAATAAATAATTTAATAAATAAATTACACATATTACAACAGATTAAACATATAATGAGCTATGTTTTTTTTCACATAGACATCGAATATTTTTATTTGGGTGATGTAAAATCAGATATTAAACATCGATTTTTTTAGTGAAATGTGATGTCTGTATGCCAATATATACATCTGTTTTATCCCAAAAAATGTGATGTCTATGTTCAATTTAGACTTGAACATGTCTGTCTTTGACATCAGTTGTTTATCTAAAAGCGATGTACATTAAATTTTTTGACATCAATTTTTCTTCTTTAAAAGTGATGTCTATATTTTCACATATATATCAGTTTTATCTCACAAAAACTGATTTGCATTTTATTGGTTGACATCAATTTTTACACAATAAAAGTGATGTATATTTAGTTATTACACTACTTACACAATACAAAAATCAAATTATTCTTAGACCAAAATAACAACCAAAAATGAATTCAATAATAACAAAAACGTCCCTAAAGTCTCAATCATATCAAGAATTCCTCTGAAAAGGTTCACAAGCAACTCTGGTTCTCTGTCTAATAATTTAACAATGACAGGTTTCAAATCATTCAACCCAGTCTGCAAACTGCTAGCAGAGTGGCTAATAGAATTCTTTACCACTACCAAATCTGCAGAATCTGATGCCTTCAGCAGCAACTTCAACAGAACAGATACTTCTGGGGAGAAGGAAGAGTACCACCGCGAAAAACTTTTCAACATTCTGCTAATATGCTTCTTAGGACCTGAAGTAAATTTGGTAACAAATGTTAAGTGACCGGCTTAAGTAGTCTACAATTTACCAGTATGCTATAAAGTTTCAAGCTAGCAATTCTACAATAAAACATTGCATATTTATGCTATGTGAATCCAAGAAGGATGTAAAACAACCTCACATGATTACAATTTTCACTGAATAGGGCTTATTCCAGAAAATAATATATAAAATAAGTCTCTGAATGGCTTTCTATTAATTATTATGCATCAATATCTCATTAACCAATTAAAACTTAGGACATGCTTTTAGACACTTAACAACAGGTACTGTCCACAAATTATTGCTTAAAATTTGTCTGTCCACTAGAATCTCTCATTCAAATCCAGACCCCAAGTCATGCTTTGGGGGGGGGTACAAATTACAAGAGCAAAGAAAAAAAGAGCAAGGAAAAATAAAAAATGTAAAAGATAAAGGAAATCAAATATACAATCTTGTCTGCAGCCTTGAAAGAAATCTTGCGAGACTTAACTGAGAGAATCTTGTTACGTCCAAAAAGGTTTTTAGAATATTTAACACCTACAAATGCAAGGAAATAAATAAATTGCACAAAAGTAAAACAAATAGTTGAGGTACATTCATGGCTTATCGTAAATGTTATTCCCGTGTACATGCTTCTACAAAACCAAACACAAAATAACCGCCAAAAGTCAGATGCACAAGAAAAGTCAAAACCAAATATTAAACAAATAACAACTTACTTAAAAGTCTCTTCACATAATTTTCCTTGGGTTTAAACATCTATTTAGTGTTACTAAGCACTAGTGTCGCAACGGTGTTAAAACTTCTTAACTTAACTTGCCGCATGCCCCTTCATCCACAATAGTCTATAATTTGTTATCAACTCAAAGCTCCTAATCGATCTTTTCCTTGCTCAAATATCATCAAACAAGGAGAAAAAGAATAAAGTACGGTACCACAAGATAAAAAAATTAATTTTTACCTTTAAGTGAACTACAACATATTCGATGGTCGCCCCTGCTCCAAAGTATTTTGTCTGCAGCATACAAATAGAGGAAGACAATTTAAAATGTTATCAATAAAAGCAAAGGAAATAGAAAAATTAAACAAATAACCAATCAAATTAAGTCATTGATCAAGTTGACTTAAAATCTATTAATCTAATATACAACCAAACTTTCCTTTCCGACGAAGGTACAGCTATACAGGTTAAATAGTTCACAACTACCATCTAACAGAACAAGATCCTAGAAGTTTATGCATGTTAGTAATCTAGTTGTGAAATAAACTTGACCCTATATTTTAGGAAGCCATCAAAAATTTCCAGAAGACAACTTTTTTAATATTGAACATAATGTTACATCATTAGCCATATATAGGATCAACTGACTCCAAATATCATAAAATAAGACCACATCTTAAATTATCCATGGCCAGAAGCCAAAACTGGTCCTACATTATAATAATCACAGGTTTGAGCTTTAGCCAGCCTATTATTCATTAGCCTTATATTAGGCAGTAAGTTAAGTTTCATCACTTTGATTTCCCCTTCAACTACTTAACTATAGCATACTGAATTTTTCAAACATGTGTTTAGTACATATACTAGATCTTCTTCTATTTACGTGCAAACCTTGTCAAATGGAGGGACCATGTTTGCAATGTTTCGGACTATAAAGGCTTCTCCAAGCTGAAAATTGAGGATATGAGATGGGCAAACTTGAGAGTCTGAGCAGGCAAACACCAAAAACTGCAGGACAGTAGATAGAGAATACACAATTAGGATCACGACATGGTTTAGTAACCATAAAAAAACTTTGTTACGAGGCAGTAATCACACTAAGATATTTTGGGCGGCATGTATATACTAACCTTTGGGCTCTGCCCCTTGGCAAGCTCACCAAACAAATCTGGATTCTTTCTGCAAAAAGAGGCAGGGCATGAATCCAATTAAAATTCTGCAATCAAAGAAACTACATTGCCGTCCAATGATTTTATTATAACAAAAAACTGATCAATCAACAACTGTCCACATTGTCAAATTCAATCAAACATCAGCTCATTCATCTTCACTTATTTTCAGGAGACAAAAATAAGACACCTAATAAACAACATCCCTCTGAAATTACCGTTAAACCGGTTAAAAAATGTTGTTGTGTGCGATAGTCAAGTATCTACATGTTATCTGGTAGATCAGGGCCTTTCAAGTAAAGTAATCATGATTGTCACTCAGGGTCAAATGTATAACACCAATCTTCCAACATATAAAAATGTTGTTGGAATCTTGTAGAATGAAGATATAACAAAATGCAAGAATACAATTTAGTATTCTATATTAGACTTTAGTATACTTTACCAGCACCACTAGTCAGACACAGACTACATAAAATGATAATTATAGGAAGCAGTACTTATATAAACAAACGACATATTCATATTCAACAAAACCCTTTAACAAAACTTAGTAACTCGAAAGTAACTCAAGTACCTGGACAAAATTATTCGACTGAACAGCTTTCCTCTCATCTACAACCTTAAAAACAAACAAATCCATAAATTGGCATTTGCCTAATTTCCACAACCATATAACAAGATTCAAATAAAAACCAAACTACTTACCAGATTTAAACACCCGGGGAATCACAATAAAGACAACTAACAAGAAACCCATCATCAATGTAAGTATAATTTTCTCCATATCCTCCCTGCACACAAATGAAAACCTAATTTACAAAAATCAAAAAAGAAAAATCAAACAAAATTACAAATTTACAGACAAAACACCCAAATTACCTAAATCTTTAAATCTTTTACTCAAACTACGTCATGTGTACAACAAATTAAAAAGTACTAGTAACTTCAAAAGATATTTAATTAATAAAACATTTAGGGTTTTGATTTATAAAAACCCAATTTATAAAATTAGGGTTTTGATTTCAAAAACCCTCAATTTATAAAATTGGTCTTCCGAGAAGACCATTTCAATTCGAGTACAAAAATAACTTACCAGAGTACAGAACTTAACATAGATAATTAACAAATATGAGATGAGTTGAGTTGAGAGAGATGTAAGCGGAGTAGAGATGGTGAGATGGTGAGACGGTGAACGGAGTTCATCGTGATGGTGAGCGAGGAGAGAGAGGGGTTCGAGAGAGAATGAAGGGGTTCGAGAGAGAGAGAGGCCGTTTTTATTTTTTAATTGTGTGAAGATAGATGAAGAGAGATGGTGAGTAAGGGGGGAACAAGAAATTGGTGAAGGGGGGAAATTTTGGAACAGATATTGGCAGATTTTGACTAAGGGGGAAAAATTAAGGTAGGCGCGAAAAGTTTTTTTTTAGGTGAAGTTTAGACATCAGTTTAATAATAACCGATGGCTTCAAAGAACAAAGACATCAGAAAAACACGGGGTAATGTCATTAAATCTTTTAACATCAGTGGCACCTACAACAGATGTCTAATGTGTGATGTCTATTGACATTTTTTTGTAGTGATACCTCGTGTACTACCCCCTATGAGGATTATTCGGAAACCGAGTTCAATTCGTTTCAACTCTGATTCACTTCCGGATGACCCCGAATGGACGCGAATGTAATTTTATAAATCCATAGGGACAAATTATGAAAAGATATCCAAAAAACAGGTCGCCTCAATTTTTTGCTCCATACCTCGTGTACAACCCCCTACGAGGATTATTCGGAAACCGAGTTCCATTCGTTTCATCTCCGATTCAGTTCCGGACGACCCCGAATGGACGTGAATGCAATTTCATAAATCCATAGGGACAAATTATGAAAGGATTTCAAAAAAATGGGTCGTCTCAATTTTTCCTCCATACCTCGTGTACTACCCCCTACGCGGATTATTCGGAAACCGAGTTTCATTCGTTTCACCTCCGATTCACTTCCGGACGACCCCGAATGGACGCGAATGTAATTACATAAATTCATAGGGAAAAATTATGAAAAGATATTCAAAAAACGGGTCGCCTCAATTTTTGCTCCATACCTCGTGTACTACCCCCTATGAGGATTATTCGGAAACCGAGTTCCATTCGTTTCAGCTCCGATTCACTTCCGGACGACCCCAAATGGACGCGAATGCAATTTAATAAATCCATAGGGACAAATTATGAAAAGATATCCAAAAAATGGGTCGCCTCAATTTTTGCTCCATACCTCGTGTACTACCCCCTATGAGGATTATTCTGAAACTGAGTTCCATTTGTTTCAGCTCCGATTCACTTCCGGACGACCTCGAATGGACGCAAATACAATTTCATAAATCTATTGAGACAAATTATGAAAAGATATCCAAAAAACGGGCCGCCTCAATTTTTGCTCCATACCTCGTGTACTACCCCTACGAGGATTATTCGGAAACCGAGTTCCATTCGTTTCAGCTCCGATTCACTTCCGGACGATCCCGAATGGACGCGGATGCAATTTCATAAATCCATAGGGACAAATTATGAAAAGATATCCAAAAAACAGGCCGCCTCAATTTTTTCTCCATACCTCGTGTACTACCCCGTACGAGGATTTTTCGGAAACCGAGTTCCATTCGTTTAAGCTCCGATTCACTTCCTGACGATCCCGAATGGACGCGAATGCAATTTCATAAATCCATAGGGACAAATTATGAAAAGATATCCAAAAAATGGCTCGCCTCAATTTTTGCTCCAAACCTCATGTACTACCCCCTACGAGGATTATTCGAAAACGAGTTCCATTCGTTTCAGTTCCGATTCACTTCCGGAAGACTCCGAATGGACGCGAATACAATTTCATAAATCCATAGAGACAAATTATGAAATGATATTCAAAAAACGGGTCGCCTCAATTTTTGCTCCATACCTCGTGTACTACCCCTACGAGGATTATTTGGAAACCGAGTTCCATTCGTTTCAGTTCCGATTCACTTCCTGACGACCTCGAATGGAGGCGAATGCAATTTAATAAATCCATTGGGACAAATTATGAAAATATATCCAAGAAATGGGCCTCCTCAATTTTTTCTCCATACCTTGTGTACTACCCCCTACGAGGATTATTCGGAAACCGAGTTCCATTCGTTTCACCTCCGATTCACTTCCGGACGACCCCGAATGGACGCGAATGCAATTACATAAATCCATAGGGACAAATTATGAAAAGATATTCAAAAAATGGGCTTCCTCAATTTTTGGGCCATACCTCTTGTACAACCCCCTACGAGGATTATTCGGATACCGAGTTCCAATCGTTTCAGCTCCGATTCACTTCCGGACGACCCTCAATGGACGCGAATGCAATTTCATAAATCTATAGTGACAAATTATGAAATGATATCCAAAAAACGGGCCGCCTCCATTTTTGCTCCATACCTCGTGTACTACCCCCTACGAGGATAATTCGGAAACCGAGTACCATTCGTTTCAGCTTCGATTCACTTCCGGACGACCCCGAATGGATGCGAATGTAATTACATAAATCCATAGGGACAAATTATGAAATGATATTCAAAAAATGGGTCGCCTCAATTTTTGCTCCATACCTCGTGTACTACCCCCTACGAGGATTATTCGGAAACCGAGTTCCATTCGTTTAAGCTCCGATTCACTTCCGGACGACCCCGAACGGACGCGAATGCTGTAACACCCCCAGATCCGGGGTCGGGAATCCGGGTTGTCACGGTCTTTCTTTCCACAATATCACTTTACTTAATTAATAATAAATACCCTCATGCTGTGACCCCACACTAACACACACCACAACTCGTTATAGTCTCAGAGATGAAATTGAAATAAGTACAAGTCTTTGAATCCACAATTTAAAATTATTACAACCCAAAATGATTACTTGATAATTTACAGTTAATTGCCATTATCTGCCACAAGTTATAATTATACATAATTGGGTTCTCAAAAGTAGATGGTCTAAACTACAATGGATCTACCTCTGCAGCTATAGCAGCTACAACATCAGCGGGAAGACGCGGGACGCTTCCCACGTGCTTGCGCTGGGTCTGCCGGAGTCTGGCCATCTCTCCTAACTGTTGTTGTGTGATGAAGAAATAAAGCAAGAGTGAGCCTTACAGCTCGCAAGATAATATGTAGTGATAACAATAATACAAGTATCTAAAAGGATACTTACTAGAATCTTTATCGTGTGCAAGATAATTACTTACTAGATATAAGTAAAAACAAGGAATGAAGTTACCAATACTTCCCCACACTTATATCATTTATAAAGCTACTTGAACTATCACCGTTCAAAGTATTATAAGATTCACGAGGTCATCTTATAGATGAGACCACAAATAAAACTTGAAAATATTTGATCTTTGAAATATTTTGAAAAGAGATGAAGTTACGAGATACTTCATTCAATGGATACACCAATAAAAATGTTTGACCCTGTCAATGCTTCGGCAACCACCCATTAGTAGCCTTTCGATCGAAATGCTACGGGTAGTGTTGCAGAATTATCCAAATGGATGATGAACTCATTACGGGAGTTTACCGCGCCAGGAAGACCACTTACGATGATCAGTCGTAGTAGTACAACCCCACCATTTTCTACATGTAGAGGAGAACCTGTCGGATTTACTTGTCAACCGAACACTGAACTCCTAAGGAATGGACCGCCTTAGCGGAACTTCCAGGCCATTTGGGCCAATATAATAAGGCTGGGCCGGCGCTACTCGACCACTTACGCCACTCCTAGTTCAGATGAAATCCATGACTCTGAAACGTAAAGCTCGTTTCCCCCTTTCCCCAAGTAGAAACTTGTTGATACGGCTCCACCAAGAAGTCGTACCTAGTTGGAAAGGAAAACTCACCGATATTTCCCAGGCGATGCCTGTTAATGGATTAACTTGTTCCAAGAATTTTACTTCCCGAATATTGGGTAAGTAATCAAAAACTCTTTTACCAAGACAGCAACCTTGTTGCGAATATAAAACACACCACCGAGCCGGATCCCCCAGGTTTTGAGCGAGTATTTAAATCCCCTTTTTAAAAGGAAGATCTTAAATATAAAAATGAGTTTTGGGATCCGCTCTGACTTTTAAAAATCATTTTGAAGACTCGAAAACACTTTAAAGAGTGTTTGGAGTAAGGCTGATTTAATGAAGTAAATCAGTCCCCAGAATATTAGAAAATATCTGAATATTATTAATTAAATAATATTCCCATAAAGAATAGTCTTTATAAAAATAATTGAAGTAGAAGTATTAGAATTTATACTTGAAACGAGTTTTAATTAACCAAAGCTATACTTATATGAAAGTATTATCTTTATTTGAATAATCGAAAATAAGTTTGATTATTAACACCTTATTCTTTAATAAAATAAAGAATATATTTCAGCAAATAATCGGAGTCATAGATCCTCAAATGAATATTCAAATAATATTCATTAAATAATATAAACTGAGTCATAAGCCCTCGAATGAATATTATAAATAATATTCATTAAATAAAATAAAAGGAGTCATAAATCCTCGAATACTATTCGAAATAATATTCAATAATAAAATAAAGTTTCAAGTTATCGAATAAACCTTATTCGATTAATAGTTTGGAAAACTATAACCATATATATATATATAAATATATATATATATATATCCATATCCATATATATACAAGATTACTCGGGATCCTCGACTCCCGGTTTTTAGAAAATATTTTCACCCTTGAGTCCCTATACTAAGGGTATATGCAAGATACAACTATCCTTTAGCATAGGTATTATCAGATAAACCAACAGATATATATCTCAAGAATATAAAACAGGCATGCATATATACCATATCACATGCTACAATATATCGCAACATTTGCTAAATAACAATCATGCAATATCACAAGATAATGCATAAACATACATTTACATCACAACAACAGTGTATCGGATAGAATACTTGCCTGAGCGACTTGGGGGTGAGAAAGTCTCGGGACGAGTCTGATAACCTATAAACAACAAGTAAGTTGGAATTAAACCAAAATCACTTGTACATCTAGGCTTTAGCTAACTTAGACTCTAATGCTAGTTTTACGCTCACCGATTCGCTTAAGTTACTCGGGTACCCTCGGCTCCACCATTTTTAATAACTTAACCTTTACGAGTTTTAAAGCGATTCCTTCGCGAATGACTTACCAACTGCCTAACACACTTACCATAAATGTTTCACACATTAATTAACCCTTTTTGGTCTTTAACCTACATTTCAAAGTATGGCGAGGGAAAAAGTTTCGTTCGCGAAACGCCGTTACTTGAAACGGTCGTTTCTCCTAAACCGTAAATCGGAATCGAACGAACTACATATCAAAACGAAGCTCGTAACATGAGCTATCTAAACATGGCAGTGGTCACAATTTAGCAGGGGGTTCTCGGGTCTTAATGCTATGCACAAAAACAGTCCAAAGAAAATCGGACATTACGACGGCTATGTTTACGTGATTTCCAAATTTTAACCCATTCACAAACAACCCAAATCAACCTCAAATCCAACATACAACCATCCTCCATCCTTATCACATCATAACAACCCCAACCAATTCAATTTAACCATTCATACTTATGCTTAAACTTTACTTTAATCATTCTTAAGTTTCTTTAAATCAAAACCACAAAATTACCATTTCATTTCACTACCATTCCAAATCTCAAACTCTAATCATAACAACAAGATACCATAACATCCTACTTATCAAAATCACTTTATAATATATATGAACCTAGGGTTTGAAAGTGGTATACCTTCCTTGAAGTGGTGGGTTGAGCTAGGAAGCCTTAAGAAGCTTGGAGAAGTCTTAAGAAAGCTTGGATCTTCAAGAAAACAAGAAAAAGTTCAAGTTAAAAACTTGAAAAACACTATTCATTGTCTTCTCCAATGATTAAATCAAGAAGCTAGAGAAAGAATTAGTGGCTTAAACTTATGATATAGCCATTACTAAGCATAAAGAAGGTTAGGGAATTTTCTTACCAATTAAGGATGCTTGGATCTTGATTTTGGAAATTTTTAGCTTTGAAAATGCAAGAAAGCCGAGAGCAAAGTGAAGACAATGCCTTGGTTGATTTTCTTTTGATTTTGATGAAATGAATTGCTAGTTGGTTGGCTTGGTTTTGTTTTCCATTTAGCAAATTACCACCTTGTCCTTGCATTTGTGTGGTCCTAAATCAACCACACCTCCTTCCTTCCATGTCATGCTTATGTCACCCCTATGATGTCATCCTCCCTTCCTTGTCTCCTTTCTATTGGTTGGGTGACATCACTCCCCTTAATCCCTTTGATTAACTCCCTAATCGTTTGCCTAATGACCGCTGATCTGTTGCACGGTTCGCTTACTTTCGTTCTCGTTTATCGTTTGAAGGATCATACCCGGGATCTTATTACTTAGGTTCCCTTAACCTTTCTCAATACATTATATTCCTTTTTATGATCCTCTATTATAATCCTTTAATTTAAATCCTTTTTATTCTGTTACCTTATACTCAATTCTCTCCGTATCTTGTGGATTTCCGGGAAAAACCAAAGTGTTCGGAATTGGGTTCTGACGATATTTACATACACTTATATACTTCATAGAGTACTAATAAAATCCCAGAATATCCATAACAGAACCCCTACATAGTGTGGCGTGAAAAGTTTTCTCATTCAGCTAAAACACTATTCACAAGGGTTACAAAAAGTTGAAAAATTTTGGGGTTATTACAGTCTCCCCTCCTTAAAAGGATTCCGTCCCGGAATCAAACAGAAAACAATTGGGGGTACTTTTCTAGCATTGCGCTCTCTAGTTCCCAAGTCGATTCTTCCACATTATGATTCTGCCATAGTACTCTGACTAGCTTGATCACCTTGTTCCGAAGCACCTGCTCCTTCTTATCCATAATCCTTACTGGCTTCTCCACGTAAGTTAGATCTGGCTGCATATCCACCTGCTCGTACTCCACTATGTGCCTGGCATCTCGATGATACCTCCTTAGCATTGACACATGGAACACATTATGAACTTGTTGCAAATTAGGGGGTAGGGCTAGCTCGTAAGCTAACTTTCCAATCCGTCTTAATATCTCAAAAGGTCCAATGTATCTTGGGCTTAGTTTTCCTTTCTTTCCGAACCTCATTAATCCCTTCCAAGGGGATACTTTCAACAGTACTAAGTCCCCTACTTCATATTCCTTGTCCTTTCGGGCTAGGTCTGCATATTTCTTCTGTCTGTCTTGGGCTGCTACAAGTCGCCCTCTGATAAGATCCACTATATCCTTGGTCCTTTGGACCACTTCGGGTCCGAGCATCTTCCGCTCTCCTACTTCATCCCAGTATAAGGGAGATCGACACCTTCTTCCGTACAGGGCCTCATAAGGCGGCATTCCGATGCTAGCATGAAAGCTATTGTTATAAGAAAACTCGATCAACGGCAAGTGATCATCCCAACTTCCTTTAAGGTCTATTGCACAGACTCTCAACATATCCTCTAGTGTCTGGATGGTCCTTTCACTCTGCCCATCTGTCTGGGGATGATACGCGGTACTCATATTTAACTTGGTCCCCGCACATTCCTGAAAGCTCCTCCAAAATCTGGAGTTAAACCTAGGGTCTCGGTCTGAGACAATGGACGCTGGGACTCCATGTCGCGTCACTATTTCCTTAAGGTAAATGTCCACCAGTCTATCGACTGTGTATCTCTCATTGATAGGAATGAAATGAGCTGACTTTGTCAGTCGGTCTATAATTACCCAAATGGCGTCGTGATTGGCTTTCGTCCTTGGCAAGCCTACAACAAAATCCATCGCTATCTGTTCCCATTTCCATTCGGGAATCTCCAGGGGTCGCAAAAGTCCACTGGGTCTCTGGTGCTCTGCCTTTACTCTTTGGCAAGTCAAACACTTGCTTACCCATTCTGCTACGTCCCTCTTCATGTTGGGCCACCAGTAATATTCCTTCAAATCCCTATACATCTTGGTACTTCCTGGGTGAATGGAATACCTTGAACTATGGCTTTCATCCAAAATCTCATCTTTAAGTTCTTGAACATTCGGAACCCAAATTCGGTAGGAGTACCTCATTATCCCTTTATCATCTTTCTCCGTATGGATCTCCTCTCCAGTCATTGACTCTCTGCCTTCATTCGTTATTTTCTCCTGGCACAATCTGATCTTTTCCAATAACTCTGGCTGCATTGAGATCTCAAAAAGCTTTTCAGTTCCGGTTCCGGTTACCTTTACCTCTATTTCCATTTTCTCAAATTCCCTTATCAACTCTTCTGAAGTCGTTAACATTCTGAGTCTTTCCTTTCTACTAAGGGCATCAGCCACCACATTGGCTTTCCCTGGATGATAGAGAATCTCACAATCGTAGTCCTTGATTAGTTCTAACCATCTCCTCTGGCGCATGTTGAGCTCTTTCTGCGTAAATATGTACTTGAGGCTCTTATGGTCTGTGAAAATCTCGCACTTCTCTCCATACAAGTAGTGCCTCCAAATTTTTAAAGCAAATACTATTGCCGCGAGCTCAAGGTCATGAGTAGGATATCTAACCTCGTATTCCTTCAGTTGTCTCGACGCATACGCGATAACTTTACCGTGCTGCATAAGTACACATCCTAATCCTTTGTGCGACGCGTCACTATATATCACAAAATCTCCTTTTCCATCCGGTAATGCCAATACCGGAGCCGTTATCAACCTTTTCTTTAATTCCTGAAAACTGTTCTCGCATTTCTCCGTCCATTCAAACTTCTCTGTCTTACGAGTAAGTCGTGTCAAAGGGGCTGCGATCTTCGCAAAGTCCTGCACAAATCTACGATAGTAGCCGGCCAATCCTATGAAACTCCTTACCTCTGTGGGTGTGGTTGGCCTTTCCCAATTTGAGACCGCCTCTATCTTGGAGGGGTCGACCAATACTCCTTCTTTATTGATCACATGTCCTAAAAACTGTACTTCATTCCGCCAGAATTCACACTTCGAGAATTTGGCATATAACTGCTCCTCTCTGAGTATTCCTAGAGCTATCCTCAAATGCTCTGCATGTTCTGCCTCAGTCCTTGAGTAGATCAAAATATCATCGATAAAAACTATCACACACTTGTCCAAGTACTTCTTAAATACTCTATTCATTAAATCCATGAAGGCCGCTGGGGCGTTGGTTAATCCAAAGGACATTACCAAGAACTCATAATGCCCATACCTGGTACGGAACGCTGTCTTGGAAATATCTTCGGGCTTAATCTTTAGTTGGTGATATCCAGTTCTCAGGTCAATCTTGGAAAAATAAATAGCATCCTTTAGCTGGTCGAACAGATCGTCTATTCTAGGTAATGGGTACCTGTTCTTTATGGTTAGCTTGTTCAACTCTCGATAGTCTATGCACAACCTCATGCTCCCATCTTTCTTCTTAACAAATAAAACTGGTGCTCCCCACGGGGACACACTGGGTCTTATCATACCCTTATCCAAGAGTTCCTGCAATTGGATAGCTAATTCCTTCATTTCTAACGGGGCTAACCGGTAAGGTGCTTTTGAAACTGGCGCCGTCCCTGGGGCCAACTCAATAGCAAATTCAATCACTCTATCGGGTGGTAATCCCGGAAGGTCTTGGGGGAATACATCCTCAAATTCGTTGACTACTGGAATATCTTGTAAGTTGGGCACCTCCTTCTGCGTGTCCACCACATAGGCTAGGTAAGCCTCACTTCCTTTTCGTAGCATCCTTTTGGCCTGGGCCATAGTCAAAAATTTCTGCGTCTGCCTCTTTCCTCTAAATATAACTTCTTTCTTCCCTGGGACATTTAACTTAACTTTCTTCCCTTTACAGTCTATCTGAGCATCGTTGCTAGATAGCCAGTCCATTCCCAAAATCACATCAAACTCCCCTAATTTAAAAGGAATCAGATCAACACTGAAAGATTGCTCCCCTATGCCTATCTCACAGGCGGGGTGAATCTGGTTAACAGGAATAATTTCATGATTGGCTATTTCTACTTGTAAGGGTTCTATCAAGGGTTTAGCCTTAAGTCTTAACTTACGCGCAAAGTCCCTTGATATAAAAGATTTAGTTGCTCCCGAATCAAATAAGACATTTGCACTGACTGAATTTAGAGAAAGGGTACCTGCTATCACATCTGAATCTTTCATAGCATCCTGGACTGTCATGTTGAAAGTCCTCGCAGTAGGTGGCTTATTAGAAGCAGCCCTGCTTGCTCCCGAAGCTGCTGGTTTGTTCATTGGGCATTCTCTCTTCCAATGACCTGGGCGTCCGCACTGATGACAAGTGGTGGTTGGAATGACGGCAGGGGCTGACGAAGGGCATTTGTGAGAATAGTGGCCCACTTGCCCACACTTAAAGCAGGTTACTGGCTTTCCTTTACACTCCCCAGTGTGATTCCTTCCACATGTGTTACAGGCTGGTAATGGGGGTCGAGACTGGTTGGAATAGGACATTCTTGACTTCTGGCCGCCCTGGCTCACACTCACACTCATTGGTCGCTTAAACCCAGTGTTCCTTCCTGGCAGGGACACTGCTCCTCGATTAAATCTAGTTGGGAAGCTCCTTCCTGCGGAACCTCCACCCATGCTCATACTTTTCCTCTTTATTCCTTTCTTCTCTCTTTCCTTCTGCATCTGTTCACTTCCGACTTCTACAATCATTGCCTTTTGCACCAGAGTGGCATAGTCCGTAAGCTCAAGGATTGCCACCCTATTCTGAATCCATGGTTTCAGTCCCTGCTGAAACCTCCTAGCTTTCTTTTCCTCAGTGCTCACAAACTCCGGCACAAACCTTGATAATTCAGTAAATTTCGCTTCGTACTCTGCTACAGACAAATCATTCTGCTTTAGCTCCAAGAACTTGAGCTCCATCTGGTTTTCCATAAACCTCGGGAAATACTTTCCCAGAAACAACTGACTAAATCTCTCCCAGGTTATAATAACATCTGTCTCCATGTTTTTCTTGGCCTCCCACCAGTAGTTAGCTTCTCCTTTCAGAAGGTAGGTAGCAAATACAGTTTTCTGTGCCTCATCGATACTCAAAATCTCAAAAGATTTCTCCATTTCCTTTAACCATGCCCTTGCCTCAACTGGGTCGGCTGATCCGTGGAACTCAGGGGGCTTAAGGGACTTAAAAGCCCTGAAAGAGTTTGCCACTGCATTGTTACTTCCTTGAGGGGGTGGGTTGGGTTGACGTTCCAAATTCTGTCTTAGGAGTTGCATGAACTGGCTCATGGGATCCATGCCTGGGTTTGGTACTGGTTGCTCAACCTCGGTTTCTCCTTCTTCAGCCTCTATCTCAAATCCCTCAACATCATATGTTTCCTCTTCCTCTTCATACAGGGAGTCATCCTGTTCCACATAATCCTCATCTTCCTCTTCACTGTGTTCTTGGTTTCTATTGTCCTGATTATGGCTTCCCTGGTCCTCAGACCCAGGGTTCGCCCTAGTTCCAATCTTTCTTGGCGGCATGATTCTGATAATAATAAAAACAATTATTGGGAAAAATTCAACGTTAGGTCACAATCATATACAACATTGTGCCTTGCACAGCTCTTATAATGGGGAGAACGTATATCGCAATTCTATTATTTTAAGAAAGTTCTAATACGAAGTGCAGTAATAATAATAATAAAACAGTGATCTCGTCACTATGGAACTGAACTGAAAGGAAACAAATATATACATAATGCGAGAATACATAGTTTGATCTGGTCAAAAGTACAACAGTGCTACAGTCATCTGTCCCAAAAGTGATACACAAGAGTCTATCTGTCTAGTCAGAAAAAGGGATGCTATATACAAGTCAACTATCCCGGAAAATTGGCTCTTACTAAGGCCTCGGCTAACTAGACAACTAGACTATTCCATCATCAATCCTGAATCACACACCGGAACGGGTCAGCTCCCAAACCCTTTCCATCGCACGACGGAAGATATAGTCGGCCTGCCGCCTGGAGATCCTACCATGCCTGTCCCCCCGGAGAGATCTGAGTCTCGCTCGGGACGTGAGCTCTATCCCCGTAAGCTCCCTCCTCAAGGATCGGGGTATAGAAGCCCTGGTCTCATAAGCTCGGGTACGCCTACCCGCCCTCTCTGCATCCAACTCCCTCCTGGCCTCATCCAGTCGGGCCTCGGCAACAGCCACTCGGGTCCTCAAAACATCCTGAACATATCCATGAGCTAACGAAGACTGCCTCTGGGCAGGGTCAAGAGGTGGTGAATCTGGAGCCGCTGAGGGTGCCTCCTCGGTCTGCCTAGGCTCGGAAGTATGGGTCTCTGAGCTGTCATCATCAGGAATCCAAGATAGTGGTGGAGGGGTAGGGGCTCTGACCACCGGAAGTGTGGGTAAAGGGATACCATCATACACTACCATAGGTCCAACACACTCCTCAGCTACTGGGACCTCATCCGGGTCCTCCTCATCTGAAATAGCAATGACCTCCGTCTCTGACTCCTCTGAGGGGTCCTCCTCATCCTCCTCCATCTCAGGCTCCTCCTGATCCTCAACATCTAGCAGTGCCTCATCATGCTCACGCTCGTACATCTCAGGGTCCTCCATCTCAGGCGCCTACACATTAAACGAGCTAAGTTACTATCATGATACTTATAAGGGTTCCCGTAAGGGTTTTAGCTGTCAGTACTACTTTAAGTAGTCCGACCATGAACTTGGCAAGAGTTCTTATTATCTTTGTGAGTTTATTATTTTATCGTCGCATCATCTCTGAGGTTTATAACGCTTAGCTCTGATACCATTTCTGTAACACCCCCAGATCCGGGGTCGGGAATCCGGGTTGTCACGGTCTTTCTTTCCACAATATCACTTTACTTAATTAATAATAAATACCCTCATGCTGTGACCCCACACTAACACACACCACAACTCGTTATAGTCTCAGAGATGAAATTGAAATAAGTACAAGTCTTTGAATCCACAATTTAAAATTATTACAACCCAAAATGATTACTTGATAATTTACAGTTAATTGCCATTATCTGCCACAAGTTATAATTATACATAATTGGGTTCTCAAAAGTAGATGGTCTAAACTACAATGGATCTACCTCTGCAGCTATAGCAGCTACAACATCAGCGGGAAGACGCGGGACGCTTCCCACGCGCTTGCGCTGGGTCTGCCGGAGTCTGGCCATCTCTCCTAACTGTTGTTGTGTGATGAAGAAATAAAGCAAGAGTGAGCCTTACAGCTCGCAAGATAATATGTAGTGATAACAATAATACAAGTATCTAAAAGGATACTTACTAGAATCTTTATCGTGTGCAAGATAATTACTTACTAGATATAAGTAAAAACAAGGAATGAAGTTACCAATACTTCCCCACACTTATATCATTTATAAAGCTACTTGAACTATCACCGTTCAAAGTATTATAAGATTCACGAGGTCATCTTATAGATGAGACCACAAATAAAACTTGAAAATATTTGATCTTTGAAATATTTTGAAAAGAGATGAAGTTACGAGATACTTCATTCAATGGATACACCAATAAAAATGTTTGACCCTGTCAATGCTTCGGCAACCACCCATTAGTAGCCTTTCGATCGAAATGCTACGGGTAGTGTTGCAGAATTATCCAAATGGATGATGAACTCATTACGGGAGTTTACCGCGCCAGGAAGACCACTTACGATGATCAGTCGTAGTAGTACAACCCCACCATTTTCTACATGTAGAGGAGAACCTGTCGGATTTACTTGTCAACCGAACACTGAACTCCTAAGGAATGGACCGCCTTAGCGGAACTTCCAGGCCATTTGGGCCAATATAATAAGGCTGGGCCGGCGCTACTCGACCACTTACGCCACTCCTAGTTCAGATGAAATCCATGACTCTGAAACGTAAAGCTCGTTTCCCCCTTTCCCCAAGTAGAAACTTGTTGATACGGCTCCACCAAGAAGTCGTACCTAGTTGGAAAGGAAAACTCACCGATATTTCCCAGGCGATGCCTGTTAATGGATTAACTTGTTCCAAGAATTTTACTTCCCGAATATTGGGTAAGTAATCAAAAACTCTTTTACCAAGACAGCAACCTTGTTGCGAATATAAAACACACCACCGAGCCGGATCCCCCAGGTTTTGAGCGAGTATTTAAATCCCCTTTTTAAAAGGAAGATCTTAAATATAAAAATGAGTTTTGGGATCCGCTCTGACTTTTAAAAATCATTTTGAAGACTCGAAAACACTTTAAAGAGTGTTTGGAGTAAGGCTGATTTAATGAAGTAAATCAGTCCCCAGAATATTAGAAAATATCTGAATATTATTAATTAAATAATATTCCCATAAAGAATAGTCTTTATAAAAATAATTGAAGTAGAAGTATTAGAATTTATACTTGAAACGAGTTTTAATTAACCAAAGCTATACTTATATGAAAGTATTATCTTTATTTGAATAATCGAAAATAAGTTTGATTATTAACACCTTATTCTTTAATAAAATAAAGAATATATTTCAGCAAATAATCGGAGTCATAGATCCTCAAATGAATATTCAAATAATATTCATTAAATAATATAAACTGAGTCATAAGCCCTCGAATGAATATTATAAATAATATTCATTAAATAAAATAAAAGGAGTCATAAATCCTCGAATACTATTCGAAATAATATTCAATAATAAAATAAAGTTTCAAGTTATCGAATAAACCTTATTCGATTAATAGTTTGGAAAACTATAACCATATATATATATATAAATATATATATATATATATATCCATATCCATATATATACAAGATTACTCGGGATCCTCGACTCCCGGTTTTTAGAAAATATTTTCACCCTTGAGTCCCTATACTAAGGGTATATGCAAGATACAACTATCCTTTAGCATAGGTATTATCAGATAAACCAACAGATATATATCTCAAGAATATAAAACAGGCATGCATATATACCATATCACATGCTACAATATATCGCAACATTTGCTAAATAACAATCATGCAATATCACAAGATAATGCATAAACATACATTTACATCACAACAACAGTGTATCGGATAGAATACTTGCCTGAGCGACTTGGGGGTGAGAAAGTCTCGGGACGAGTCTGATAACCTATAAACAACAAGTAAGTTGGAATTAAACCAAAATCACTTGTACATCTAGGCTTTAGCTAACTTAGACTCTAATGCTAGTTTTACGCTCACCGATTCGCTTAAGTTACTCGGGTACCCTCGGCTCCACCATTTTTAATAACTTAACCTTTACGAGTTTTAAAGCGATTCCTTCGCGAATGACTTACCAACTGCCTAACACACTTACCATAAATGTTTCACACATTAATTAACCCTTTTTGGTCTTTAACCTACATTTCAAAGTATGGCGAGGGAAAAAGTTTCGTTCGCGAAACGCCGTTACTTGAAACGGTCGTTTCTCCTAAACCGTAAATCGGAATCGAACGAACTACATATCAAAACGAAGCTCGTAACATGAGCTATCTAAACATGGCAGTGGTCACAATTTAGCAGGGGGTTCTCGGGTCTTAATGCTATGCACAAAAACAGTCCAAAGAAAATCGGACATTACGACGGCTATGTTTACGTGATTTCCAAATTTTAACCCATTCACAAACAACCCAAATCAACCTCAAATCCAACATACAACCATCCTCCATCCTTATCACATCATAACAACCCCAACCAATTCAATTTAACCATTCATACTTATGCTTAAACTTTACTTTAATCATTCTTAAGTTTCTTTAAATCAAAACCACAAAATTACCATTTCATTTCACTACCATTCCAAATCTCAAACTCTAATCATAACAACAAGATACCATAACATCCTACTTATCAAAATCACTTTATAATATATATGAACCTAGGGTTTGAAAGTGGTATACCTTCCTTGAAGTGGTGGGTTGAGCTAGGAAGCCTTAAGAAGCTTGGAGAAGTCTTAAGAAAGCTTGGATCTTCAAGAAAACAAGAAAAAGTTCAAGTTAAAAACTTGAAAAACACTATTCATTGTCTTCTCCAATGATTAAATCAAGAAGCTAGAGAAAGAATTAGTGGCTTAAACTTATGATATAGCCATTACTAAGCATAAAGAAGGTTAGGGAATTTTCTTACCAATTAAGGATGCTTGGATCTTGATTTTGGAAATTTTTAGCTTTGAAAATGCAAGAAAGCCGAGAGCAAAGTGAAGACAATGCCTTGGTTGATTTTCTTTTGATTTTGATGAAATGAATTGCTAGTTGGTTGGCTTGGTTTTGTTTTCCATTTAGCAAATTACCACCTTGTCCTTGCATTTGTGTGGTCCTAAATCAACCACACCTCCTTCCTTCCATGTCATGCTTATGTCACCCCTATGATGTCATCCTCCCTTCCTTGTCTCCTTTCTATTGGTTGGGTGACATCACTCCCCTTAATCCCTTTGATTAACTCCCTAATCGTTTGCCTAATGACCGCTGATCTGTTGCACGGTTCGCTTACTTTCGTTCTCGTTTATCGTTTGAAGGATCATACCCGGGATCTTATTACTTAGGTTCCCTTAACCTTTCTCAATACATTATATTCCTTTTTATGATCCTCTATTATAATCCTTTAATTTAAATCCTTTTTATTCTGTTACCTTATACTCAATTCTCTCCGTATCTTGTGGATTTCCGGGAAAAACCAAAGTGTTCGGAATTGGGTTCTGACGATATTTACATACACTTATATACTTCATAGAGTACTAATAAAATCCCAGAATATCCATAACAGAACCCCTACATAGTGTGGCGTGAAAAGTTTTCTCATTCAGCTAAAACACTATTCACAAGGGTTACAAAAAGTTGAAAAATTTTGGGGTTATTACAAATGCAATTTCATAAATCCATAGAGACAAATTATGAAAAGATATCCAAAAATCGGGACGCCTCAATTTTTGCTCCATACCTTGTGTACTACCCCCTAGGAGGATTATTCGAAAACCGAGTTCCATTCGTTTCAGCTCCGATTCACTTCCGCACGACTCCAAATAGACGCGAATGTAATTTCATAAATCCATAGGGACAAATCATGAAAAGATATTCAAAAAACAGGTCGCTTCAATTTTTGCTTCATACCTCGTGTACTACCCCCTACGAGGATTATTCGGAAACCGAGTTCGATTCGTTTATGCTCCGATTCACTTCCGGACGACCCCAAATGGACGCGAATGCAATTTAATAAATCCATAGGGACAAATTATAAAAAGATATCCAAAAAACGGGCCGCCTCAATTTTTGCTCTATACCTCGTGTACTACCCCCTATGAGGATTATTCGGAAACTGAATTAGATTCGTTTCAGCTCCGATTCACTTCCGGACGACCCCGAATGGACGCGAATGTAATTACATAAATCCATAGGGACAAATTATGAAAAGATATTCAAAAAACGGGTCGCCTCAATTTTTGCTCCATACCTCGTGTACTACCCCCTACGAGGATTATTCGGAAACCGAGTTCGATTCGTTTCTGCTCCGATTATATTCTGGACGACCCCAAATGGACGCGAATGCAATTTAATAAATCAATAGGGACAAATTATGAAAAGATATCCAAAAAACGGGCCGCCTCAATTTTTGCTCCATACCTCGTGTACTACCCCCTATGAGGATTATTCGGAAACTGAGTTCCATTCGTTTCAGCTCCGATTCACTTCCGGACGACCTCGAATGGACGCGAATGCAATTTCATAAATCCATAGAGAAAAATTATGAAAAGATATCCAAAAAACGGGCCGCCTCAATTTTTGCTCCATACCTCGTGTACTACCCCCTACGAGGATTATTCGGAAACTGAGTTCCATTTGTTTCAGCTCCGATTCACTTCCGGACGACCCCGAATGGACGCGAATGCAATTTCATAAATCCATAGAGACAAATTATGAAAAGATATCCAAAAAATGCGACGCCTCAATTTTTGCCCCATACCTCCTATACTACCCCCTACGCGGATTATTCGGAAACCGAATTCCATTCGTTTCACCTCCGATTCACTTCCGGACGACCCCGAATGGACGCGAATGTAATTACATAAATCCATAGGGACAAATTATGAAAAGATATTCAAAAAATGGGTCGCCTCAATTTTTGCTCCATACCTCGTGTACTACCCCCTACGAGGATTATTCGGAAACCGAGTTCGATTCGTTTCTGCTCCGATTCACTTCCGGATGACCCCAAATGGACGCGAATGCAATTGAATAAATCCATAGGGACAAATTATGAAAAGATATCCAAAAAACGGGCCGCCTCAATTTTTGCTCCATACCTCGTGTACTACCCCCCTATGAGGATTATTCGGAAACTAAGTTCCATTCGTTTCAGCTCCGATTCACTTCCGGACGACCCCGAATGGACGCGAATGCAATTTCATAAATCCATAGAGACAAATTATGAAAAGATATCCAAAAAACAGGCCGCCTCAATTTTTGCTCCATACCTCGTGTACTACCCCCTACGAGGATTATTCGAAAACCGAGTTCCATTCTTTTAAGCTCTGATTCACTTCCGGACGATCCCGAATGGACACGAATGCAATTTCATAAATCCATAGGGGCAAATTATGAAAAGATATCCAAAAAACAGGCCGCCTCAATTTTTGCTCCAAACCTCGTGTACTACCCCCTACGAGGATTATTCGGAAACCGAGTTCGATTCGTTTCTGCTCCGATTCACTTCCGGACGACCCCAAATGGACGCGAATGCAATTTAATAAATCTATAGGGACAAATTATGAAAAGATATTCAAAAAATGGGCACCTCAATTTTTGCTCCATACCTCGTGTACTACCCCCTACGAGGATTATTCAGAAAACGAGTTCGATTCGTTTCTGCTCCGATTCACTTCCGGACGACCCCGAATGGACGCGAATGCAATTTCATAAATCCATAGAGACAAATTATGAAAAGATATCCAAAAAACGGGCTGCCTCAATTTTTGCTCCATACCTCGTGTACTACCCCTTACGAGGATTATTCGGAAACCGAGTTCCATTCGTTTCAGCTCCGATTCACTTCCGCACGATCCCGAATGGACGCGAATGCAATTTCAAAAATCCATAGAGACAAATTACGAAAAGATATCCAAAAAACGGGCCACCTCAATTTTTGCTCCATACCTCGTGTACTACCCCCTACGAGGCTTATTCGAAAATCGAGTTCCATTTATTTCAGCTTCGATTCACTTCCGGACGATCCCGAATGGTCGCGAATGCAATTTCAAAAATCCATAGGGACAAATTATGAAAAGATATCGAAAAAACAGGATGCCTCAATTTTTGCTCCAAACCTCGTGTACTACCCCCTACGCGGATTATTCAGAAACCGAGTTCCATTCGTTTCAGCTCCGATTCACTTCCGGACGATCCCGAATGGATGCGAATGCAATTTCATAAATCCATAGGGACAAATTATGAAAACATATCCAAAAAACGGGCCGCCTCAATTTTTGCTCCATACCTCGTGTACTACCCCCTACGATGCTTATTCGAAAATCGAGTTCCATTCGTTTCAGCTCCGATTCACTTCCGGACGACCCCGAATGGACGCGAATGCAATTTCATAAATCCATAGAGACAAATTATGAAAAGATATCCAAAAAATGGGACGCCTCAATTTTTGCCCCATACCTCCTGTACTACCCCCTACGCGGATTATTCGGAAACCGAGTTCCATTCGTTTCAGCTCCGATTCACTTCCGGACGATCCCGAATGGACGCGAATGCAATTTCATAAATCCATAGGGACAAATTATGAAAACATATCCAAAAAACGGGCCGCCTCAATTTTTGCTCCATACCTCGTGTACTACCCCCCTATGAGGATTATTCGGAAACTGAGTTCCATTCGTTTCAGCTCCGATTCACTTCCGGACGACCCCGAATGGACGCGAATGCAATTTCATAAATCCATAGGGACAAATAATGAAAAGATATCGGAAAAACAGGCCGCCTCAATTTTTGCTCCAAACCTCGTGTACTACCCTATACGTGGATTATTCGGAAACCGAGTTCCATTCGTTTCAGCTCCGATTCACTTCCGGACGATCCCGAATGGATGCGAATGCAATTTCATAAATCCATAGGGACAAATTATGAAAACATATCCAAAAAACGGGCCGCCTCAATTTTTGCTCCATACCTCGTGTACTACCCCCTACGAGGCTTATTCGAAAATCGAGTTCCATTCGTTTCAGCTCCGATTCACTTCCGGACGACCCCGAATGGACGTGAATGCAATTTCATAAATCCATAGAGACAAATTATGAAAAGATATCCAAAAAATGGGACGCCTCAATTTTTGCCCCATACCTCCTGTACTACCCCCTACGCGGATTATTCGGAAACCGAGTTCCATTCGTTTCACCTCCGATTCACTTTCGGACGACCCCGAATGGACGCGAATGTAATTACATAAATCCATAGGGACAAATTATGAAAAGATATTCAAAAAATGGGTCGCCTCAATGTTTGCTCCATACCTCGTGTACTACCCCCTACGAGGATTATTCGGAAACCGAGTTCGATTCGTTTCTGCTCCGATTCACTTCTGGACGACCCCAAATGGACGCGAATGCAATTGAATAAATCCATAGGGACAAATTATGAAAAGATATCCAAAAAATGGGCCGCCTCAATTTTCGCTCCATACCTCGTGTACTACCCCCCTATGAGGATTATTCGGTAACTGAGTTACATTCGTTTCAGCTCCGATTCACTTCCGGACGACCCCAAATGGACGCGAATGCAATTTCATAAATCCATAGAGACAAATTATGAAAAGATATCCAAAAAACAGGCCGCCTCAATTTTTGCTCCATACCTCGTGTACTACCCCCTATGAGGATTATTCGAAAACCGAGTTTCATTCTTTTAAGCTCCGATTCACTTCCGGACGATCCCGAATGGACGCGAATGCAATTTCATAAATCCATAGGGGCAAATTATGAAAAGATATCCAAAAAACAGGCCGCCTCAATTTTTGCTCCAAACCTCGTGTACTACCCCCTACGAGGATTATTCGGAAACCGAGTTCGATTCGTTTCTGCTCCGATTCACTTCCGGACGACCCCAAATGGACGCGAATGCAATTTAATAAATCTATAGGGACAAATTATGAAAAGATATTCAAAAAATGGGCGCCTCAATTTTTGCTCCATACCTCGTGTACTACCCCCTACGAGGATTATTCAGAAACCGAGTTCGATTCGTTTCTGCTCCGATTCACTTCCGGACGACCCCGAATGGACGCGAATGCAATTTCATAAATCCATAGAGACAAATTATGAAAAGATATCCAAAAAACGGGCTGCCTCAATTTTTGCTCCATACCTCGTGTACTACCCCTTACGAGGATTATTCGGAAACCGAGTTCCATTCGTTTCAGCTCCGATTCACTTCCGGACGATCCCGAATGGACGCGAATGCAATTTCAAAAATCCGTAGAGACAAATTATGAAAAGATATCCAAAAAACGGGCCGCCTCAATTTTTGCTCCATACCTCGTGTTCTACCCCCTACGAGGCTTATTCGAAAATCGAGTTCCATTCGTTTCAACTCCGATTCACTTCCGGACGACCCCGAATGGACGCGAATGCAATTTCAAAAATCCATAGGGACAAATTATGAAAAGATATCGAAAAAACAGGCCACCTCAATTTTTGTTCCAAACCACCTGTTCTACCCCCTACGCGGATTATTCGGAAACCGAGTTCCATTCGTTTCAGCCCCGATTCACTTCCGGACGATCCCGAATGGATGCGAATGAAATTTCATAAATCCAAAGGGACAAATTATGAAAACATATCCAAAAAATGGGCCGCCTCAATTTTTGCTCCATACCTCGTGTACTACCCCCTACGAGGCTTATTCGAAAATTGAGTTCCATTCGTTTCAGCTCCGATTCACTTCCGGACGACCCCGAATGGACGCGAATGCAATTTCATAAATCCATAGAGACAAATTATGAAAAGATATCCAAAAAATGGGACGCCTCAATTTTTTCCCCATACCTCCTGTATTACCCCCTACGCGGATTATTCGGAAACCGAGTTCCATTCGTTTCACCTCCGATTCACTTCCGGACGACCCCGAATGGACGCGAATGTAATTACATAAATCCATAGGGACAAATTATGAAAAGATATTCAAAAAATGGGTCACCTCAATTTTTGCTCCATACCTCGTGTACTACCCCCTACGAGGATTATTCGGAAATCGAGTTCGATTCGTTTCTGCTCCGATTCACTTCTGGACGACCCCAAATGGACGCGAATGCAATTTAATAAATCCATAGGGACAAATTATGAAAAGATATCCAAAAAACGGGCCGCCTCAATTTTTGCTCCATACCTCGTGTACTACCCCCCCTATGAGGATTATTCGGAAACTGAGTTCCATTCGTTTCAGCTCCGATTCACTTCCGGACGACCCCGAATGGACGCGAATGCAATTTCATAAATCCATAGAGACAAATTATGAAAAGATATCCAAAAAACAGGCTGCCTCAATTTTTGCTCCATACCTCGTGTACTACCCCCTACAAGGATTATTCGGAAACCGAGTTCCATTCTTTTAAGCTCCGATTCACTTCCGGACGATCCCGAATGGACGCGAATGCAATTTCATAAATCCATAGGGGCAAATTATGAATAGATATCCAAAAAACAGGCCGCCTCAATTTTTGCTCCAAACTTCGTGTACTACCCCCTACGAGGATTATTCGGAAACCGAGTTCGATTCGTTTCTGCTCCGATTCACTTCCGGACGACCCCAAATGGACGCGAATGCAATTTAATAAATCTATAGGGACAAATTATGAAAAGATATTCAAAAAATGGGCGCCTCAATTTTTGCTCCATACCTCGTGTACTACCCCCTACGAGGATTATTCAAAAACCGAGATCGATTCGTTTCTGCTCCGATTCACTTCCGGACGACCCCGAATGGACGCGAATGCAATTTAATAAATCCATAGAGACAAATTATGAAAAGATATCCAAAAAACGGGCTGCCTCAATTTTTGCTCCATACCTCGTGTACTACCCCCTACGAGGATTATTCGGAAACCGAGTTCCATTCGTTTCAGCTCCGATTCACTTCCGGACGATCCCGAATGGACGCGAATGCAATTTCAAAAATCCATAGGGACAAATTATGAAAAGATATCAAAAAATAGGCCGCCTCAATTTTTGCTCCAAACCTCGTGTACTACCCCCTACGCGAATTATTCGGAAACTGAGTTCCATTCGTTTCAGCTCCGATTCACTTCCGGACGATCCTGAATGGATGGGAATGCAATTTCATAAATCCATAGGGAAAAATTATGAAAACATATCCAAAAAACGGGCCGCCTCAATTTTTGCTCCATACCTCGTGTACTACCCCCTACGAGGCTTATTTGAAAATCGAGTTCCATTCGTTTCAGCTCCGATTCACTTCTGGACGACCCCGAATGGACGCGAATGCAATTTCATAAATCTATAGAGACAAATTATGAAAAGATATCCAAAAAACGGGACGCCTTAATATTTACTCCATACCTAGTGTACTACCCCTACGCGGATTATTCGGAAACCGAGTTCCATTCATTTCACCTCCGATTCACTTCCGGACGACCCCGAATGGACGCGAATGTAATTATATAAATCCATAGGGACAAATTATGAAATGATATTCAAAAAATGGGTCACCTCAATTTTTACTCCATACCTCGTGTACTACCCACTACAAGGATTATTCAGAAACCGAGTTCGATTCGTTTCTACTCCGATTCACTTCCGGACGACCCCAAATGGACGTGAATGCAATTTAATAAATCCATAGGGACAAATTATGAAAAGATATCCAAAAAACGGGCTACCTCAATTTTTTCTCCATACCTCGTGTACTACCCCCTACGAGGATTATTCGGAAACCGAGTTCCATTTGTTTCAGCTCCGATTCACTTCCGGACGATCCCGAATGGACGCGAATGCAATTTCAAAAATCCATAGGGACAAATTATGAAAAGATATCGAAAAAACAGGCCGCCTCAATTTTTGCTCCAAACCTCGTGTACTACACCCTACGCGGATTATTCGGAAACCGAGTTCCATTCGTTTCAGCTCCGATTCACTTCCGGACGATCCCGAATGGATGCTGTTATGGATAAAAAACTAATATATATAATTGCTGTATTTACTACTAAGATTCGGGAGCTCAAGGCCTTTAATGGCTGCTCTCGTGTTTCGTGGCTCGATCTGCCTTTACGAGATGCCTACGTATCTCTGTGAATTAGAGAATCAAGCCAAAAAACGTAGTTCTGATTTGTGGGGTGAGGCCCCTTATATAGATGTTGGGAGTCCTTGAATTGGACTTGGTATAGGAGACTTGGTGGGCAAGTCTCATAACTAGAATGGACTTTGGAGTCCTAGATAGTAGGAAACTGATTCCTTATCCTTTTAGGTCCCCTTGAGGCTTATCTATAAGGATTTATATCCTTATCAGGACTCTTCTCAACAGCTGATTTTTCCCTTATTAATTAATTATGAAATTAATTAATAATCAGGGCTTTTGGGCCTTTTTATTCCACCAGACCTGATTCGGTCCATCAGGCTTAACCTTTCTGGTCTGAATATCATATATCTTCTTATCGGGTCCAGCAGCCCATTATCAGGATTTATTTATCCCTATCATTTGCCCCCCAACTTTTGGGAAACATTGATTAGGTTTCGCAGAAGTTAAGTCTATTCATTCCCTTACAGGGTTTCGTTCTTGCGTAAAGTGTGGAGCGACCTACACGATTACAACGAATTTTCCTTTTATTTAGGAATTATTTTGATTTCCAGGAATTTTTCCCTTATTTCCGGGATTTTTCCCTTAATTTCTAGATTTTTCCCCTATTTCTGAAAATATGACACTTTTCAGAAAATATTTAAGGAATTTCCGTATTTTTCTGGATTTTTTCCCTAATTTCTTGGATCTATCCTTTAATTTTCTGGATTTATTCCTTATTTCTGATAATATTAACATTTTTCAGAAATTATTTAAGGAATTTCCTTATTTTTCTGGATTTTTTCCCTAATTTCTGGGATCTATCCTTTAATTTTCTGGATTTACTCCTTATTTCTGATAATATTAACATTTTTCAGAAATTATTTAAGGAATTTCCTTATTTTTCTGGATTTTTTCCCTAATTTCTGGGATTTATCCCTAAATTTCTGGCTTAAAATGGATCAGAATGCATGCAAAATCGACCAGGATGCAGCCAAAATCGATCCGGATGCATCCAAATCGATCAGGATGCAACCAAATCGATCAGGATTCCTGATCGAATTAGCTCAGGATCTTACACTCTGGTCGACGAAATTCCTGATCGATTTCGATCAGGACTCTGATCGAATTAAGTGACTTTTGACCAGTCTGATCGAATAGCATATCGATCAGAACTTTCTTCTATGTCGATCAGGACTCTGATCGATCTTAGCATTTTTCTTCCTTCTTGCTCGAATGAGGAATCGGTCAGGATCTTTTCCGGATCGATCAGGACTCTGATCGAACTTATGGGATTTCTTCCCTTCTGTTCGAATGAGTTATCGATCAGGATCCTTTTTGCGTCAATCAGGACTCTGATCGATCTTAGGGGATTTCTACCCTCCTGTTCGAATGAGATATCGATCAGGATTCCTGTTTTTGCGTCGATCAGGACTCTGATTGGTCCAGTTTAAAATTCTGGTCGATTTTTGACCATTCACTTTCCATAGGAGCTTCTAGATTATTCCTGATATTTCTAGTAGATGGGCTTTTAGGTTGGGCCTGGCTAAATGGGCCTAGAAACGCCTCGTATTCCGAGCTTTTCGCCTATATAAGTGTAGTGTGAAGTGAGAATCCTCACTTCACTTCTCATTTCTCATTTCTCATTTTCTCCCATAAACTTCTCTAGAGTTCTCCCTTTGAGTAGGCGATTTCCGACGAGCTCACAGCCACCGTAGCTCCACCGTTTTTCAAGCATTTCTGGGTTTCAAGCTTTTAAACGAAGCACATCAATGGCGGATCGCGAATTGGCTCGTTTGCAGAAGATGAATGTCTCTAAAAGAGGTACAAACATTCAAATTCAATCTCCATATACTTCCCTCATTGATATGATCAACTCGAGAGGTGATGAATATCCTTCTCTATCTGAGTTAGATTCATATAATCATGGTAACACTTTTCATGAGTTAGATGGTAGAATAGAGTTCATGAACACCCTGTACAGACTTCCACCCCACCTTAGGATTACTCCAGCCGCCCCTGGGGATAGGACTTGTAATTGGGAGGGGGATACCCTGTTCATTTATCGAGGAGCCCTGACCGCAGGTCTTAGGTTCCCATTCCATGAATTTATTCCTCGTTTATTAGCCGATGTACAAGTCAACCCTTGTCAACTCCCTCCCAACGCCTGGAGGAACATTATCTGTTTTATGGTCCTTTGTCTTACGAATAGCTTCCCTCTTTCCGTAGCTGTCTTTAGGAAAGTTTTTCAATTCTATATTAGTTCTATGAGTCAGCCGGGATGGGTTTTAATTCGCCAACGGCCCAAAATTCCCCATATCTTTGATAGTAATTCTATAGTCGAGAACAACCCTAAATGGAGGGATGAGTTTGTGAGGCTGACCTGGGCTGGGGGTGATTGGGCCACACTCTTTCGTAGGCCCTTTTGTAAAGTGTCAGATGGGAGCCCAGGTACCATCAGATTATCTGATGAGGAGGAGCTGGCCTATCAGGCCTTAATTTCAGATGATGGGAAAACAGACACCTGGACCCTTTTAGAGGAGTTTTCCTTGAAGAAAGTCGGTCTCTCTCAGGCCAGTGATAAGGGTAAATTTATAACTGGATAATCTATTTTTCTTTACTTGTAACCTTTTATATTCTGCAATTTAATATCCTTTCTACTTTTTCTTTCAGCTTGTGAGGCTATTAACAACGTTAATAGGCCCAAGGAGGGGGAATCTGGCCGCCAGAAGAGGGCCAAGTTAAGAAGGGACCCCAGGAGCAAATCTGATGGTCCTTCTTTCCTTAAGCCCCACGTCCCGGTGGTCGAGCTGGGGGACGATGTGGATCCTCCGCTTAAGGCACACTCCTTCAGGCCTAACTGGGGCTTTAGGAGGAGCGATACGGTGGTTGGATCCACCAAACATGCCAAGGATTGGTCGTACCACTCCATCACTCCCCACGATTTCACTGACATTGTTACGGGGAGTGATATCGAGACTATTGAGCTTCTGGGTTCTCAAGCCCAAGCTGCGGTAATTTTCTTTTTCCTTCTCTTCCTTTTGTGAATTTCAGCTTTTCTTGTACCCCAATGAATCTGTGCTAACTCGTACATACCTCTTTACAGAGTAACACCTATTTCCAGGCGGCCCTCCATCAGGCTAGATCCTGGAAGGGTAATTCTGATGATTTTGAGAAGGAGATGAAGAAGTGGGAGGAAAGAGCCAAGGTCCTGGAGAGGAAGTTGGACACGAAGAAGGAGGAGCTGGATAAGGCTCATTCCGAGCTGGTGAAACTTAGGAGCGATAAGGAAACGCTCATTGATGACTACATGGGTTCTGACAAGTTTAAGAACCTCATGGAGATTCATGATGAGGGTCTTTATTCCCTTCAGTTCACTCAGGGATGGGATGCGGCCGTGAAGGCGGTTTCTGAGAAGTACCCGGGCTTAGTCAACCCTAAGGACTTTATAAGTCCTGAGCAGGCTGAGTCGGAGGACAGCCTTGATGCCCTCTTCAACTCCTCCCAGCCAGATGATCGCATCTTGGATCCTAACACTACTTCTCCTCCTGCTTCTCCTGCGAAGGATGCCGAAGGTGCTGACAAGGAGAAAGAGAATGAAGGCTCCCGCATGGAGGAGTAGTTTTTCACTTTGTAATTTCATCCCTAATTTATGCCTGAACTTTTGTTTGTACCAGAATTTATTACCCTTCGGGGCTATTTATATGCTATTCTCCTTATTCGCATCTTTTTTATCTTTCCGATACTTTAATGTGCATTCAAACTTGAACTAATTAGCCACGCAAGTGCTATCACAACTCAAACATCCATAGGTTGAAATAATTTCGATTTCTTCAGTTTGAAGTCTGGTTTTTCAAAACCTTACATAGCATGGGTTCGACCCTAATCAATAATAACTAGACAATGTAAATTCTACTGGAATATAAAATCCTATGCAAGCAAAGCTTCCAGGTGCTTTTAAACCTACTTGTCACAATGACAAGTGAGAATCGTACTTCGCCTATCTTACACGTAGTAAACCTTCAGGTTTTGTGCGTGCCAGGTCCTCGGGACTTCAAAACCATCCATAGTCTCGAGCTTGTAGGTTCCTCTACCTTGAACACTCTTGACTCTGTACGGCCCTTCCCAATTTGGGGCAAGCTTCCCTTTTTGTCCTACACCAGATGCTTCTATCTTCCTCAAGACTAGATCGCCTTGTTTAAAAAACCTTTCTTTAACCCTTAAGTTATAGTAGAATGAAGCTTTTTTCTGATATTCTACTATCTTTGCATGTGCTTTATCTCGCACTTCATCAATTAAATCCAGGGCTAATCTCTGCCCTTCCTCATTTTCTTTCTCATCGAAAGCCTGAATCCTTGGAGAGGAATGTGATATCTCCACGGGAACTACTGCTTCCGCCCCATATGCCAACATGAAAAGAGTTGCATCTGTCGTAACTCTACAAGTAGTCCTATAGGCCCATAATATGGGAAGTATCTCATCCACCCAATTATTTCTCGACTTTTCGATCCTCTTCTTTAGTCCATCCAGGATTATCCGATTTGCTACCTCCGCTTGCCCATTGGCTTGCGGGTGAGCCACAGAGGTGAACCGTAACTCAATTTCATTTTCTTCGCAATACTTCTTGAATTCCTCGTTGTTGAATTGTGTTCCATTGTCAGTGACGAGGATACGGGGAATTCCATATCGGCACATAATGTTTTCCCACAGGAATTGTGCAACTTGCTTAGTTGTGATCTTGGCCAAAGGTTTGGCTTCGATCCACTTGGTGAAATAATCAATGGCTACAATCAGAAACTTCCTTTGTGCCGTGGCCATAGGAAAAGGCCCTAGAATATCCATCCCCCACATTGCAAAGGGAATAGGCGAGTTGATAGAGGTCAGCATCTCGGGGGGTTGTCTAACAACTGGTGCATGCTTCTGACAGCGATCACACTTCTTCACATATTCTTTGGCATCAGCCATCATTTCTGGCCAATAAAAGCCTAAACGGGTTATCTTATGAGCTAAGGCTCTGCCCCCCAAGTGTTGTCCATAAATACCTTCATGCACTTCCTCAAGAGCCAAGCGTGCCTCATCGGGCCTGAGACACCTTAAGTAAGGAACCACGAAAGATCTTTTATATAGAATCCCATCTATCAAAGAGTACCTTAGTGCTCGAACAGTTAACTTTCGTGCCTCAGCTGCATCGCTTGGCAACCATCCAGTTTGAATGTGAGCCTTAATGGGATCGATCCATGACGTTCCCAGGCCTATGGGAGCCACAAGCTTAACATCTATGCTTCGCGTCTTTAAAACACGGAAGTATACACTTCCTGAACTTTCTTCTATCTCAGATGAAGCAAACTTTGATAGCGCATCTGCCTTAACATTTTCTTCCCTTGGAATGTGTTCAACATGACATTCATCAAATTGTGTCATCACAGCCCTTACTAGGCGGACATACTTAGCCATCGTATCATCCCTTGCCTCAAATTCTCCCTTTACCTGGGATATGATCAGCTTTGAGTCTCCACGGACCTTTAAATTTTTGACTCTAAGTGTCCCAGCTAGACCAAGGCCAGCTATCAGGGCTTCATATTCTGCCTCGTTATTCGTGGTTGGGAAGTCTAGCTTCATGGCATACTCAATTAAGAACCCATCAGGGCTTTGCAAAACCAACCCTGCTCCACTGGAGTTTGTTTTTGATGCTCCATCAAAATAGAGAACCCAATACTCTTTATCATCCTTCTCCTTGCTTTCATTATCAACTCCCTTGTCTTGAGTTATGGTATCTTCCTGCCCCCCGACTTCTTGGTTGGGTATGGTACATTCCACCACGAAGTCAGCTAGTGTCTGGGCTTTTATCGCCGTACGTGGCTTATACTTGAGATCGAACTCTCCCAGCTCTATTGCCCACTTAATCAATCTCCCACTTGCCTTGGGACTATGAATGATGTTTCTCAGGGGCTGATTCGTTAGCACCTCAATCTGGTGAGCCTGAAAATAAGGACGCAGCTTTCTCGAAGCCATTACCAAGGCTAGAGCGAATTTCTCAATAGTTGAATAATTCAACTCAGCACCATGCAAGATTTTGCTGACATAGTATACGGGTTTCTGGACTTTCAGCTCCTCCTTAACCAACACCGCGCTCAAGGCGCTCTCTGAAACAGCCAAGTACAGAAATAAAACTTCATTCAGAACTGGCTTGGCCAACAACGGGGCCTGGCTCATATACTTCTTTAACTCTTCAAATGCCTTCTGATTTTCCTCACTCCATACAAAGTCTTTGATGTTCTTTAGTGACTTGAAGAATGACAAGCACTTGTCTCCTGACTTGGAGATGAATCGTCCTAGCGCAGCAACCCTTCCTGTGAGCTTCTGAACATCCTTAATAGTTTTTGGGGGTTCCATGTCCAGGATTGCCTTTATCTTATCGGGGTTAGCCTCAATTCCCCTCTTTGAGACCATCAATCCCAAGAATTTTCCAGATCCTACTCCGAAAGCACACTTCGTAGGATTCAACATCATCTTGTGGTACCTCAGGACCTCAAAAGCTTCCCTCAAATGGGCAATGTGATCGGTCTTTACTAGACTTTTGACTAACATGTCATCAACATAGACTTCCATAGTCTTACCAATAAGATCCTTAAAAATTTTGTTTACCAACCTTTGATAGGTGGCTCCCGCATTCTTGAGACCAAACGCCATAACAAGATAACAATAAACACCAAAGTCAGTGATAAATGATACCTTTGGAATGTCATCCTTATGCATTTTGATCTGGTTGTATCCGCTAAATCCATCCATGAAGCTCAGCATCTCATGTCCAGCAGTGGCATCAATCAAAGTATCAATTCTTGGTAGTGGAAAACAGTCTTTGGGGCATGCATCATTCAGATCAGTGAAGTCTATACACATCCTCCACTTTCCATTAGCCTTCTTCACCATTACAGGGTTTGCTAACCACTCCAGAAATTGAATCTCCTTAATGAAACCAGCCTCTAAGAGCTTCTCTACTTCCTGTTTTATAGCCTCTTGCCTTTCCGGGGCAAAATTTCTTTTCTTTTGTTTCACTGTCTTCCGGCTTGGATCTACGTTTAGCTTGTGAGTAATTAATTCCGGGTCTATGCCTGGCATATCGGCTGCTGACCATGCAAACACATCACTATTTTCTTGCAAAAATTTCATCAACTTCCCTCTAAGGGGCTCCTCTAATGTGGCTCCAATGAAAGTCTTCCTCTCAGGATCCTTGGGGTCTAAAGGGACCGAAACCAGGTCTTCAGCTGGCTTTCCTCTCTTCTCGTCGTTTTCTCGAACATCCATATCTTCAATAGGAAGAACCTGCCCCCCGACTCCATCCGCCCTCAAAGAGGCCACATAACAGCTTCTAGCCATTTTTTGATCTCCTCTCTCTTCTCCAATCCCATTTCGGGTGGGAAACTTCATAACTGAATGGTAGGAAGAGGGGACTGCCTTGAAGGCATGTATCCCTGTTCTCCCCATGATAGCATTATAGGTTGAACTAGCCTTTACCACCACGAAATCCAGCATCTGAGTTGCTTGCCTTGGTTCCGTACCTATGGTGGTTTGCAGCTTGATTATCCCTTCTACAGGACACTCTACTCCAGCAAATCCATATATCGGCATGTCGGTTGGTGTTAACTGGGAATCGTTATACCCCATCCTTAGAAAGGCGTCATGGAGCAAGATATCCACAGAAGCACCATTATCAACAAGGACCCTCTTAACCGGGCTGTTTCCTATTATCGGTGTTATGACTAGCGGGTCGTCATGAGGAAACTTGACTCCCTCTAGGTCAGAATCATCAAAAGCCAATGTTACCTCTGTCCTGGCCCTTTTCGGGGCTTCTCCTACAATATGCATAACCTCTCTAGTATATGCCTTTCTGGAATTCTTGGACAATCCAGCAGCAGTTGGACCTCCAAAGATCGTGTTTATCACATGCCCTCGAGGTCTCGGTCCTCCATAAATGGTGTTTATAACAGGTCCTCTAGGCTGGGGATTTCGCCCCTGATCGTCTTGGTCCCTCCTACGATCTTCAAAGTTCCTCCTTCCATTATTATTCCTGTCCCCTCCTTCTCCAGTATACTTATTCAATCTTCCTTTTCGAATCAGAAACTCAATTTCGTCTTTCAATTGCCTACACTCATCGGTGTCATGGCCAACATCTTTGTGGAATCTGCAATACTTGCTCTTATCTAGCTTGGCAGGATCAGCCTTCAAGGGCTTAGGCCAGCGAATATCTCTGTCTTTCTCAATCTCCATCAAAATCTGACTTCTAGGAGCATTCAGCTTAGCGTATTCAGTGAACTTTTGCCCAGGTCCTCCCTTCTTGGGGGTTGAATCAGGATTTTGTTCGGTTCTAGGATACTTGTCCTTAGCGATATACTCCAGATCAGTTTTTCGCTTCTTGCCTCCAGTGGGCTCATTACTTACTGCGGTCTTCTTCATGCTTTCTTCAACTTTGATATACTTCCCTGCCCTCTCCTGGAGCTGCAACATATTTTCAGGGGGACGTTTGGCCAAGGACATCTTAAAAAACTCATCCCTAGTTCCTTGTTGCAGTGCTATCATGGCTACCTTATCATCAAGGTCTGGGACTTTTAAAGCCTCCTTTGTAAAACGATTTAGGTAGTCTCTCAAAGTTTCCTTTGCTCCTTGCACAATACTCATGAGAGATGCTGAACTTTTCTCATGGACTCTCCCACTGATGCACTGCTTAATAAAAGCCTGACTTAACTCCCTGAACGATCCAATAGAGTTTGGGGGCAAGCGACTGTACCATCTTTGAGCCATACCCGACAGGGTTTGAGGGAAGGCCCGACACTTTATAGCATCATTCACGGGTTGCAGCAGCAGTGCATTAGAGAATGTCCTAACATGATTTGCGGGGTCGCCCGTGCCATCATAGGCTTTGATAGTGGGCATCTTGAATTTTCTTGAGATATGGGCATTCATTATCTCTTCGGTGAAGGGCGGAGTTGGATCATCAGGATCTCCAAGGGGAAGTAGGTTGCTTGGATTAGTTCTTGGGACAACAGCCCTTCTTCGCACTGGACCATCCAGGTCTATGACAGGAGGATTTCTCCCCCTAGGAGGTATCTGGGGTCTGGCGGCCTGGTGAGCCTCCAAATCACGCCTTAGCCTTTGGATCTCGGCCTCATGAGCCCTAATCCTTTCCTGCACTTCTTGGGGATTCACCCCTGGGGTGCTTTAAGGGGGTTGCCTTCCATCAGCCATCGGCTCTTTGCCAGGACGCCTCCTTCTCGGGGCCACTTCATCATCCGAAGATTCGGAGTCTCTCTCAGTGTAAGGACCAGAAAATTCTTGATCCTCAGGGATAGGACTCAATCCTCGTATATAGGGGGGCGACTGCCCTCGTGCTTCGCTTCGCCTAGCATATCCGCTTCCTCCAACCTTGAATGGTCGGGGGAGTTGTCCCTGTCTGGGCTTCCCCTTGAGCAGATGCATAAGTTGAGTGGGGAGGAATCTCCACGGTGGACGAGATCACCTGAGTTGTCCCGGATGGTGTTCCTTCCTCCAGAGCTCTAATTGTTCTCCGTGTTCTTGCCATGGTTGTTGTTGTGCTTTCCCACAGACGGCGCCAAATGTTATGGATAAAAAACTAATATATATAATTGCTGTATTTACTACTAAGATTCGGGAGCTCAAGGCCTTTAATGGCTGCTCTCGTGTTTCGTGGCTCGATCTGCCTTTACGAGATGCCTACGTATCTCTGTGAATTAGAGAATCAAGCCAAAAAACGTAGTTCTGATTTGTGGGGTGAGGCCCCTTATATAGATGTTGGGAGTCCTTGAATTGGACTTGGTATAGGAGACTTGGTGGGCAAGTCTCATAACTAGAATGGACTTTGGAGTCCTAGATAGTAGAAAACTGATTCCTTATCCTTTTAGGTCCCCTTGAGGCTTATCTATAAGGATTTATATCCTTATCAGGACTCTTCTCAACAGCTGATTTTTCCCTTATTAATTAATTACGAAATTAATTAATAATCAGGGCTTTTGGGCCTTTTTATTCCACCAGACCTGATTCGGTCCATCAGGCTTAACCTTTCTGGTCTGAATATCATATATCTTCTTATCGGGTCCAGCAGCCCATTATCAGGATTTATTTATCCCTATCAGATGCGAATGCAATTTCATAAATCCATAGGGACAAATTATGAAAACATATCCAAAAAACGGGCCGCCTCAATTTTTGCTCCATACCTCGTGTACTACCCCCTACGAGGCTTATTCGAAAATCGAGTTCCATTCGTTTCAGCTCCGATTCACTTCTGGACGACCCCGAATGGACGCGAATGCAATTTCATAAATCCATAAAGACAAATTATGAAAAGATATCCAAAAAATGGGATGCCTCAATTTTTGCCCCATACCTCCTGTACTACCCCCTACGCGGATTTTTCGGAAACCGAGTTCCATTCGTTTCACCTCCGATTCACTTCCGGACGACCCCGAATGGACGCGAATGTAATTACATAAATCCATAGGGACAAATTATGAAAAGATATTCAAAAAATGGGTCGCCTCAATTTTTGCTCCATACCTCGTGTACTACCCCCTACGAGGATTATTCGGAAACCGAGTTCGATTCGTTTCTGCTCCGATTCACTTCCGGACGACCCCAAATGGACGCGAATGCAATTTAATAAATCCATAGGGACAAATTATGAAAAGATATCCAAAAAACGGGCCGCCTCAATTTTTGCTCCATACCTCGTGTACTACCCCCCTATGAGGATTATTCGGAAACTGAGTTCCATTCGTTTCAGCTCCGATTCACTTCCGGACGACCCCGAATGGACGCGAATGCAATTTCATAAATCCATAGAGACAAATTATGAAAAGATATCCAAAAAATAGGCCGCCTCAATTTTTGCTCCATACCTCGTGTACACCCCCTACGAGGATTATTCAGAAACCGAGTTCCATTCTTTTAAGCTCCGATTCACTTCCGGACGATCCCGAATGGACAAGAATGCAATTTCATAAATCCATAGGGGCAAATTATGAAAAGATATCCAAAAAATAGGCCGCCTCAATTTTTGCTCCAAACCTCGTGTACTACCCCCTACGAGGATTATTCGGAAACCGAGTTCGATTCGTTTCTGCTCCGATTCACTTCCGGACGACCCCAAATGGACGCGACTGCAATTTAATAAATCTATAGGGACAAATTATGAAAAGATATTCAAAAAATGGGCACCTCAATTTTTGCTCCATACCTCGTGTACTACCCCCTACGAGGATTATTCAGAAACCGAGTTCGATTCATTTCTGCTCCGATTCACTTCCGGACGACCCCGAATGGACGCGAATGCAATTTCATAAATCCATAGAGACAAATTATGAACATATATCCAAAAAACGGGCTGCCTCAATTTTTGCTCCATACCTCGTGTACTACCCCCTACGAGGATTATTCGGAAACCGAGTTCCATTCGTTTCAGCTCCGATTCACTTCCGGACGATCCCGAATGGACGCGAATGCAATTTCAAAAATCCATAGAGACAAATTATGAAAAGATATCCAAAAAATGGGCCGCCTCAATTTTTGCTCCATACCTCGTGTACTACCCCCTATGAGGCTTATTCGAAAATCGAGTTTCATTCGTTTCAGCTCCGATTCACTTCCGGACGACCCCGAATGGACGCGAATGCAATTTCAAAAATCCATAGGGACAAATTATGAAAAGATATCGAAAAAACAGGCCGCCTTAATTTTTGCTCCAAACCTCGTGTACTACCCCCTACGCGGATTATTCGGAAACCGAGTTCCATTCGTTTCAGCTCCGATTCACTTCCGGACGATCCCGAATGGATGCGAATGCAATTTCATAAATCCATAGGGACAAATTATGAAAACATATCCAAAAAACGGCCCGCCTCAATTTTTGCTCCATACCTCGTGTACTACCCCCTACGAGGCTTATTCGAAAATCGAGTTCCATTCGTTTCAGCTCCGATTCACTTCCGGACGATCCCGAATGGATGCGAATGCAATATCATAAATCCATAGGGACAAATTATGAAAATATATCCAAGAAATGGGCCTCCTCAATTTTTGCTCCATACCTTGTGTACTACCCCCTACCAGGATTATTAGGAAACCGAGTTCCATTCGTTTCAGCTCCGATTCACTTCCGGACGATCCCGAATGGACGCGAATGCAATTTCAAAAATCCATAGGGACAAATTATGAAAAGATATCAAAAAAATAGGCCGCCTTAATTTTTGCTCCAAACCTCATGTACTACCCCCTACGCGGATTATTCGGAAACTGAGTTCCATTCGTTTCAGCTCCGATTCACTTCCGGACGATCCCGAATGGATGCGAATGCAATTTCATAAATCCATAGGGACAAATTATGAAAACATATCAAAAAAAATGGGCTGCCTCAATTTTTGCTCCATACCTCGTGTACTACCCCCTACGAGGCTTATTTGAAAATCGAGTTCCATTCGTTTCTGCTCCGATTCACTTTCGGACGACCCCGAATGGACGCGAATGCAATTTCATAAATCCATAGAGACAAATTATGAAAAGATATCCAAAAAATGGGACGCCTCAATTTTTGCCCCATACCTCCTGTACTACCCCCTACGCGGATTATTCGGAAACCGAGTTCCATTCGTTTCACCTCCGATTCACTTCCGGACGACCCCGAATGGACGCGAATGTAATTACATAAATCCATAGGGACAAATTATGAAATGATATTCGAAAAATGGGTCACCTCAATTTTTGCTCCATACCTCGTGTACTACCCACTACGAGGATTATTCGGAAACCGAGTTCGATTCGTTTCTGTTCCGATTCACTTCCGGACGACCCCAAATGGACGCGAATGCAATTTAATAAATCCATAGGGACAAATTATGAAAAGATATCCAAAAAATGGGCCGCCTCAATTTTTGCTCCATAACTCGTGTACTACCCCCTATGAGGATTATTCGGAAACCGAGTTCCATTTGATTTAGCTCCGATTCACTTCCGGACGATCCCGAATGGACGTGAATGCAATTTCAAAAATCCATAGGGACAAATTATGAAAAGATATCGAAAAAACAGGCCGCCTCAATTTTTGCTCCAAACCTCGTGTACTACCCCCTACGAGGCTTATTCGAAAATCGAGTTCCATTCGTTTCAGCTCCGATTCACTTCCGGACGACCCCGAATGGACGCGAATGCAATTTCATAAATCCATAGAGACAAATTATGAAAAGATATCCAAAAAATGGGATGCCTCAATTTTTGCCCCATACCTCCTGTACTACCCCCTACGCGGATTATTCGGAAACCGAGTTCCATTCGTTTCACCTCCGATTCACTTCCGGACGACCCCGAATGGACGCGAATGTAATTACATAAATCCATAGGGACAAATTATGAAAATATATTCAAAAAATGGGTTGCCTCAATTTTTGCTCCATACCTCGTGTACTACCCCCTACGAGGCTTATTCGAAAATTGAGTTCCATTCGTTTCAGCTCCGATTCACTTCCGGACGATCCCGAATGGATGCGAATGCAATATCATAAATCCATAGGGACAAATTATGAAAATATATCCAAGAAATGGGCCTCCTCAATTTTTGCTCCATACCTTGTGTACTACCCCCTACCAGGATTATTAGGAAACCGAGTTCCATTCATTTTAGCTCCGATTCACTTCCGGACGATCCCGAATGGACGCGAATGCAATTTCAAAAATCCATAGGGACAAATTATGAAAAGATATCAAAAAAATAGGCCGCCTCAATTTTTGCTCCAAACCTCGTGTACTACCCCCTACGCGGATTATTCGGAAACTGAGTTCCATTCATTTCAGCTCCGATTCACTTCCGGACGATCCCGAATGGATGCGAATGCAATTTCATAAATCCATAGGGACAAATTATGAAAACATATCCAAAACACGGGCTGCCTCAATTTTTGCTCCATACCTCGTGTACTACCCCCTACGAGGCTTATTTGAAAATCGAGTTCCATTCGTTTCTGCTCCGATTCACTTCCGGACGACCCCGAATGGACGCGAATGCAATTTCATAAATCCATAGAGACAAATTATGAAAAGATATCCAAAAAACAGGACGCCTTAATTTTTACTCCATACCTAGTGTACTACCCCCTACGCGGATTATTCGGAAATCGAGTTCCATGCGTTTCACCTCCGATTCACTTCCGGACGACCCCGAATGGACGCGAATGTAATTACATAAATCCATAGGGACAAATTATGAAATGATATTCGAAAAATGGGTCACCTCAATTTTTGCTCCATACCTCGTGTACTACCCACTACGAGGATTATTCGGAAACCGAGTTCGATTCGTTTCTGCTCCGATTCACTTCCGGACGACCCCAAATGGACGCGAATGCAATTTAATAAATCCATAGGGACAAATTATGAAAAGATATCCAAAAAACGGGCCGCCTCAATTTTTGCTCCATACCTCGTGTACTACCCCCTACGAGGATTATTCGGAAACCGAGTTCCATTTGGTTCAGCTCCGATTCACTTCCGGACGATCCCGAATGGACGCGAATGCAATTTCAAAAATCCATAGGGACAAATTATGAAAAGATATCGAAAAAACAGGCCGCCTCAATTTTTGCTCCAAACCTCGTGTACTACCCCCTATGAGGCTTATTCGAAAATCGAGTTCCATTCGTTTCAGCTCCGATTCACTTCTGGACGACCCCGAATGGACGCGAATGCAATTTCGTAAATCCATAAAGACAAATTATGAAAAGATATCCAAAAAATGGGATGCCTCAATTTTTGCCCCATACCTCCTGTACTACCCCCTACGCGGATTATTCGGAAACCGAGTTCCATTCGTTTCACCTCCGATTCACTTCCGGACGACCCCGAATGGACGCGAATGTAATTACATAAATCCATAGGGACAAATTATGAAAAGATATTCAAAAAATGGGTCACCTCAATTTTTGCTCCATACCTCGTGTACTACCCCCTACGAGGATTATTCGGAAACCGAGTTCGATTCGTTTCTGCTCCGATTCACTTCCGGACAACCCCAAATGGACGCGAATGCAATTTAATAAATACATAGGGACAAATTATGAAAAGATATCCAAAAAAGGGGCCCCCTCAATTTTTGCTCCATACCTCGTGTACTACCCCCCTATGAGGATTATTCGGAAACTGAGTTCTATTCGTTTAAGCTCCGATTCACTTCCGGACGATCCCGAATGGACGAGAATGCAATTTCATAAATCCATAGGGGAAAATTATGAAAAGATATCCAAAAAACAGGCCGCCTCAATTTTTGCTCCAAACCTCGTGTACTACCCCCTATGAGGATTATTCGGAGACCGAGTTCGATTCGTTTCTGCTCCGATTCACTTCCGGACGACCCCAAATGGACGCGAATGCAATTTAATAAATCTATAGGGACAAATTATGAAAAGATATTCAAAAAATGGGTGCCTCAATTTTTGCTCCATACCTCGTGTACTACCCCCTACGAGGATTATTCAGAAACCGAGTTCGATTCTTTTCTGCTCCGATTCACTTCCGGACGACCCCGAATGGACACGAATGCAATTTCATAAATCCATAGAGACATATTATGAAAAGATATCCAAAAAACGGGCTGCCTCAATTTTTGCTCCATACCTCGTGTACTACCCCCTACGAGGATTATTCGGAAACCGAGTTCCATTCGTTTCAGCTCCGATTCACTTCCGGACGATCCCGAATGGACGCGAATGCAATTTCAAAAATCCATAGAGACAAATTATGAAAAGATATCCAAAAAACGGGCCGCCTCAATTTTTGCTCCATACCTCGTGTACTACCCCCTACGAGGCTTATTCGAAAATCGAGTTCCATTCGTTTCAGCTCCGATTCACTTCCGGACGACCCCGAATGGACGCGAATGCAATTTCAAAAATCCATAGGGACAAATTATGAAAAGATATCGAAAAAATAGGCCGCCTCAATTTTGGCTCCAAACCTCGTGTACTACCCCCTACGCGGATTATTCGGAAACCGAGTTCCATTCGTTTCAGCTCCGATTCACTTCCGGACGATCCCGAATGGATGCGAATGCAATTTCATAAATCCATAGGGACAAATTATGAAAACATATCCAAAAAACGGACCGCCTCAATTTTTGCTCCATACCTCGTGTACTACCCCCTACGAGGCTTATTCGAAAATCGAGTTCCATTCGTTTCAGCTCCGATTGACTTCCGGACGATCCCGAATGGATGCGAATGCAATTTCATAAATCCATAGAGACAAATTATGAAAAGATATCCAAAAAACGGGCAACCTCAATTTTTGCTCCATACCTCGTGTACTACCCCCTACGAGGATTATTCGGAAACCGAGTTCCATTCGTTTCAGCTCCGATTCACTTCCGGACGATCCCGAATGGACGCGAATGCAATTTCAAAAATCCATAGGGACAAATTATGAAAAGATATCAAAAAAATAGGCCGCCTCAATTTTTGCTCCAAACCTCGTGTACTAGCCCCTACGCGGATTATTCGGAAACTGAGTTCCATTCGTTTCAGCTCCGATTCACTTCCGGACGATCCCGAATGGATGCGAATGCAATTTCATAAATCCATAGGGACAAATTATGAAAACATATCCAAAAAATGGGCCGCCTCAATTTTTGCTCCATACCTCGTGTACTACCCCCTACGAGGCTTATTTGAAAATCGAGTTCCATTCGTTTCAGCTCCGATTCACTTCCGGACGACCCCGAATGGACGCGAATGCAATTTCATAAATCCATAGAGACAAATTATGAAAAGATATCCAAAAAATGGGATGCCTCAATTTTTGCCCCATACCTCCTGTACTACCACCTACGCGGATTATTCGAAAACCGAGTTCCATTCGTTTCAGCTCCGATTCACTTCCGGACGATCCCGAATGGACGCGAATGCAATTTCAAAAATCCATAGGGACAAATTATGAAAAGATATCAAAAAAATAGGCCGCCTCAATTTTTGCTCCAAACCTCGTGTACTACCCCCTACGCGGATTATTCGGAAACTGAGTTCCATTCGTTTCAGCTCAGATTCACTTCCGGACGATCCCGAATGGATGCGAATGCAATTTCATAAATCCATAGGGACAAATTATGAAAACATATCCAAAAAACGGGCCGCCTCAATTTTTGCTCGAAACCTCGTGTACTACCCCCTATGTGGCTTATTCGAAAATCGAGTTCCATTCGTTTCAGCTCCGATTCACTTCCGGACGACCCCAAATGGACGCGAATGCAATTTCATAAATCCATAGAGACAAATTATGAAAAGATATCCAAAAAATGGGATGCCTCAATTTTTTCCCCATACCTCCTGTACTACCCCCTACGCGGATTATTCGGAAACCGAGTTCCATTCGTTTCACCTCCGATTCACTTCCGGACGACCCCGAATGGACGCGAATGTAATTAAATAATTAATCCATAGGGACAAATTATGAAAAGATATCCAAAAAATGGACCCCCTCAATTTTTGCTCCATACCTCGTGTACTACCCCCCTATGAGGATTATTCGGAAACTGAGTTCTATTCGTTTCAGCTCCGATTCACTTCCGGACGACCCCGAATGGACGCGAATGCAATTTCATAAATCCATAGAGACAAATTATGAAAAGATATCCAAAAAACGGACCGCCTCAATTTTTGCTCCATACCTCGTGTACTACCCCCTACGAGGATTATTCAAAAACCGAGTTCGATTCGTTTCTGCTCCGATTCACTTCCGGACGACCCCGAATGGACGCGAATGCAATTTCATAAATCCATAGAGACAAATTATGAAAAGATATCCAAAAAACGGGCCGCCTCAATTTTTTCTCCATACCTCGTGTACTACCACCTACGAGGATTATTCGGAAACCGAGTTCCATTCTTTTAAGCTCCGATTCACTTCCGGACGATCCCGAATGGACGAGAATGCAATTTCATAAATCCATAGGGGCAAATTATGAAAAGATATCCAAAAAACAGGCCGCCTCAATTTTTGCTCCAAACCTCGTGTACTACCCCCTACGAGGATTATTCGGAAACCGAGTTCGATTCGTTTCTGCTCCGATTCACTTCCGGACGACCCCAAATGGACGCGAATGCAATTTAATAAATCTATAGGGACAAATTATGAAAAGATATTCAAAAAATGGGCGCCTCAATTTTTGCTCCATACCTCGTGTACTACCCCCTACGAGGATTATTCAGAAACCGAGTTCGATTCGTTTCTGCTCCGATTCACTTCCGGACGACCCCGAATGGACACAAATGCAATTTCATAAATCCATAGAGACAAATTATGAAAAGATATCCAAAAAACGGGCTGCCTCAATTTTTGCTCCATACCTCGTGTACTACCCCCTACGAGGATTATTCGGAAACCGAGTTCCATTCGTTTCAGCTCCGATTCACTTCCGGACGATCCCGAATGGACGCGAATGCAATTTCAAAAATCCATAGAGACAAATTATGAAAATATATCCAAAAAACGGGCCTCCTCAATTTTTGCTCCATACCTCGTGTACTACCCCCTACGAGGCTTATTCGAAAATCGAGTTCCATTCGTTTCAGCTCCGATTCACTTCCGGACGACCCCGAATGGACGCGAATGCAATTTCAAAAATCCATAGGGACAAATTATGAAAAGATATCAAAAAAATAGGCCGCCTCAATTTTTGCTCCAAACCTCGTGTACTACCCCCTACGCGGATTATTCGGAAACCGAGTTCCATTCGTTTCAGCTCCGATTCACTTCCTGACGATCCCGAATGGATGCGAATGCAATTTCATAAATCCATAGGGACAAATTATGAAAACATATCCAAAAAACGGACCGCCTCAATTTTTGCTCCATACCTCGTGTACTACCCCCTACGAGGCTTATTCGAAAATCGAGTTCCATTCATTTCAGCTCCGATTCACTTCCGGACGATCCCGAATGGATGCGAATGCAATTTCATAAATCCATAGAGACAAATTATGAAAAGATATCCAAAAAACGGGCCGCCTCAATTTTTGCTCCATACCTCGTGTACTACCCCCTACGAGGATTATTCGGAAACCGAGTTCCATTTGTTTCAGCTCCGATTCACTTCCGGACGATCCCGAATGGACGCGAATGCAATTTCAAAAATCCATAGGGACAAATTATGAAAAGATATCGAAAAAACAGGCCGCCTCAATTTTTGCTCCAAACCTCGTGTACTACCCCCTACGCGGATTATTCGGAAACCGAGTTCCATTCGTTTAAGCTCCGATTCACTTCCGGACGATCCCTAATGGATGCGAATACAATTTCATAAATCCATAGGGACAAATTATGAAAACATATCCAAAAAACGGGACGCCTCAATTTTTGCTCCATATCTCGTGTACTACCCCCTACGAGGCTTATTCGAAAATCGAGTTCCATTCGTTTCAGCTCCGATTCACTTCCGGACGACCCCGAATGGACGCGAATGCAATTTCATAAATCCATAGAGACAGATTATGAAAAGATATCCAAAAAACGGGACGCCTCAATTTTTGCCCCATACCTCCTGTACTACCCCCTACGCGGATTATTCGGAAACCGAGTTCCATTCGTTTCACCTCCGATTCACTTCCGGACGACCCCGAATGGACGCGAATGTAATTACATAAATCCATAGGGACAAATTATGAAAAGATATTCAAAAAATGGGTCGCCTCAATTTTTGCTCCATACCTCGTGTACTACCCCCTACGAGGATTATTCGGAAACCGAGTTCGATTCGTTTCTGCTCCGATTCACTTCCGGACGACCCCAAATGGACGCGAATGCAATTTAATAAATCCATAGGGACAAATTATGAAAAGATATCCAAAAAACGGGCCCCCTCAATTTTTGCTCCATACCCCGTGTACTACCCCCTATGAGGATTATTCGGAAACTGAGTTCTATTCGTTTCAGATCCGATTCACTTCCGGACGACCCCGAATGGACGCGAATGCAATTTCATAAATCCATAGAGACAAATTATGAAAAGATATCCAAAAAACGGACCGCCTCAATTTTTGCTCCATACCTCGTGTACTACCCCCTACGAGGCTTATTCGAAAATCGAGTTCCATTCGTTTCAGCTCCGATTCACTTCCGGACGATCCCGAATGGATGCGAATGCAATTTCATAAATCCATAGAGACAAATTATGAAAAGATATCCAAAAAACGGGCCGCCTCAATTTTTGCTCCAAACCTCGTGTACTACCCCCTACGAGGATTATTCGGAAACCGAGTTCGATTCGTTTCTGCTCCGATTCACTTCCGGACGACCCCAAATGGACGCGAATGCAAATTTTTTTTTTTTGCTAAATTATGTGTATTTCAAAAAACCAGGAACCAGCAGGGATTCACCATATGCTCTATGACAGGCCATAGAGGGAGAGCTATCTATAGCCAAAAAGATATTCAAAAAATGGGCGCCTCAATTTTTGCTCCATACCTCGTGTACTACCCCCTACGAGGATTATTCAAAAACCGAGTTCGATTCGTTTCTGCTCCGATTCACTTCCGGACGACCCCGAATGGACGCGAATGCAATTTCATAAATCCATAGAGACAAATTATGAAAAGATATCCAAAAAACGGGCTGCCTCAATTTTTGCTCCATACCTCGTGTACTACCCCCTACGAGGATTATTCGGAAACCGAGTTCCATTCGTTTCAGCTCCGATTCACTTCCGGACGATCCCGAATGGACGCGAATGCAATTTCAAAAATCCATAGAGACAAATGATGAAAATATATCCAAAAAACGGGCCGCCTCAATTTTTGCTCCATACCTCGTGTACTACCCCCTACGAGGCTTATTCGAAAATCGAGTTCCATTCGTTTCAGCTCCGATTCACTTCCGGACGACCCCGAATGGACGCGAATGCAATTTCAAAAATCCATAGGGACAAATTATGAAAAGATATCAAAAAAATAGGCCGCCTCAATTTTTGCTCCAAACCTCGTGTACTACCCCCTACGCGAATTATTCGGAAACCGAGTTCCATTCGTTTCAGCTCCGATTCACTTCCTGACGATCCCGAATGGATGCGAATGCAATTTCATAAATCCATAGGGACAAATTATGAAAACATATCCAAAAAATGGACCGCCTCAATTTTTGCTCCATACCTCGTGTACTACCCCCTACGAGGCTTATTCGAAAATCGAGTTCCATTCGTTTCAGCTCCGATTCACTTCCGGACGATCCCGAATGGATGCGAATGCAATTTCATAAATCCATAGAGACAAATTATGAAAAGATATCCAAAAAACGGGCCACCTCAATTTTTGCTCCATACCTCGTGTACTACCCCCTACGAGGATTATTCGGAAACCGAGTTCCATTTGTTTCAGCTCCGATTCACTTCCGGACGATCCCGAATGGACGCGAATGCAATTTCAAAAATCCATAGGGACAAATTATGAAAAGATATCGAAAAAACAGGCCGCCTCAATTTTTGCTCCAAACCTCGTGTACTACCCCCTACGCGGATTATTCGGAAACCGAGTTCCATTCGTTTAAGCTCCGATTCACTTCCGGACGATCCCTAATGGATGCGAATACAATTTCATAAATCCATAGGGACAAATTATGAAAACATATCCAAAAAACGGGCCGCCTCAATTTTTGCTCCATATCTCGTGTACTACCCCCTACGAGGCTTATTCGAAAATCGAGTTCCATTCGTTTCAGCTCCGATTCACTTCCGGACGACCCCGAATGGACGCGAATGCAATTTCATAAATCCATAGAGACAGATTATGAAAAGATATCCAAAAAATGGGACGCCACAATTTTTGCCCCATACCTCCTGTACTACCCCCTACGCGGATTATTCGGAAACCGAGTTCCATTCGTTTCACCTCCGATTCACTTCCGGACGACCCCGAATGGACGCGAATGTAATTACATAAATCCATAGGGACAAATTATGAAAAGATATCCAAAAAACGGGCCCCCTCAATTTTTGCTCCATACCTCGTGTACTACCCCCCTATGAGGATTATTCGGAAACTGAGTTCTATTCGTTTCAGATCCGATTCATTTCCGGACGATCCCGAATGGATGCGAATGCAATTTCATAAATCCATAGAGACAAATTATGAAAAGATATCCAAAAAACGGGATGCCTCAATTTTTGCTCCATACCTCGTGTACTACCCCCTACGAGGATTATTCGGAAACCGAGTTCCATTCGTTTCAGCTCCGATTCACTTCCGGATGATCCCGAATGGACGCGAATGCAATTTCAAAAATCCATAGGGGCAAATTATTAAAAGATATCAAAAAAATAGGCCGCCTCAATTTTTGCTCCAAACCTCGTGTACTACCCCCTACGCGGATTATTCGGAAACTGAGTTCCATTCGTTTCAGCTCCGATTCACTTCCGGACGATCCCGAATGGATGCGAATGCAATTTCATAAATCCATAGGGACAAATTATGAAAACATATCCAAAAAACGGGCCGCCTCAATTTTTGCTCCATACCTCGTGTACTACCCCCTACGAGGCTTATTTGAAAATCGAGTTCCATTCGTTTCAGCTCCGATTCACTTCCTGACGACCCCGAATGGACGCGAATGCAATTTCATAAATCCATAGAGACAAATTATGAAAAGATATCCAAAAAACAGGAGGCCTTAATTTTTACTCCATACCTAGTGTACTACCCCCTACGCGGATTATTTGGAAACCGAGTTCCATTCGTTTCACCTCCGATTCACTTCCGGACGACCCCGAATGGACGCGAATGTAATTACATAAATCCATAGGGACAAATTATGAAAAGATATCCAAAAAATGGGCCCCCTCAATTTTTGCTCCATACCTCGTGTACTACCCCCCTATGAGGATTATTCGGAAACTGAGTTCTATTCGTTTCAGCTCCGATTCACTTCCGGACGACCCCGAATGGACGCGAATGCAATTTCATAAATCCATAGAGACAAATTATGAAAAGATATCCAAAAAACGGACCGCCTCAATTTTTGCTCCATACCTCGTGTACTACCCCCTACGAGGCTTATTCGAAAATCGAGTTCCATTCGTTTCAGCTCCGATTCACTTCTGGACGATCCCGAATGGATGCGAATGCAATTTCATAAATCCATAGAGACAAATTATGAAAAGATATCCAAAAAACGGGCCGCCTCAATTTTTGCTCTAAACCTCGTGTACTACCCCCTACGAGGATTATTCGGAAACCGAGTTCGATTCGTTTCTGCTCCGATTCACTTCCGGACGACCCCAAATGGACGCGAATGCAATTTTTTTTTTTTTTGCTAAATTATGTGTATTTCAAAAAACCAGGAACCTGCAGGGATTCACCCTATGCTCTATGACAGGCCATAGAGGGAGAGCTATCTATAGCCAAAAAGATATTCAAAAAATGGGCGCCTCAATTTTTGCTCCATACCTCGTGTACTACCCCCTACGAGGATTATTCAAAAACCGAGTTCGATTCGTTTCTGCTCCGATTCACTTCCGGACGACCCCGAATGGACGCGAATGCAATTTCATAAATCCATAGAGACAAATTATGAAAAGATATCCAAAAAACGGGCCGCCTCAATTTTTTCTCCATACCTCGTGTACTACCACCTACGAGGATTATTCGGAAACCGAGTTCCATTCTTTTAAGCTCCGATTCACTTCCGGACGATCCCGAATGGACGAGAATGCAATTTCATAAATCCATAGGGGCAAATTATGAAAAGATATCCAAAAAACAGGCCGCCTCAATTTTTGCTCCAAACCTCGTGTACTACCCCCTACGAGGATTATTCGGAAACCGAGTTCGATTCGTTTCTGCTCCGATTCACTTCCGGACGACCCCAAATGGACGCGAATGCAATTTAATAAATCTATAGGGACAAATTATGAAAAGATATTCAAAAAATGGGCGCCTCAATTTTTGCTCCATACCTCGTGTACTACCCCCTACGAGGATTATTCAGAAACCGAGTTCGATTCGTTTCTGCTCCGATTCACTTCCGGACGACCCCGAATGGACACAAATGCAATTTCATAAATCCATAGAGACAAATTATGAAAAGATATCCAAAAAACGGGCTGCCTCAATTTTTGCTCCATACCTCGTGTACTACCCCCTACGAGGATTATTCGGAAACCGAGTTCCATTCGTTTCAGCTCCGATTCACTTCCGGACGATCCCGAATGGACGCGAATGCAATTTCAAAAATCCATAGAGACAAATTATGAAAATATATCCAAAAAACGGGCCTCCTCAATTTTTGCTCCATACCTCGTGTACTACCCCCTACGAGGCTTATTCGAAAATCGAGTTCCATTCGTTTCAGCTCCGATTCACTTCCGGACGACCCCGAATGGACGCGAATGCAATTTCAAAAATCCATAGGGACAAATTATGAAAAGATATCAAAAAAATAGGCCGCCTCAATTTTTGCTCCAAACCTCGTGTACTACCCCCTACGCGGATTATTCGGAAACCGAGTTCCATTCGTTTCAGCTCCGATTCACTTCCTGACGATCCCGAATGGATGCGAATGCAATTTCATAAATCCATAGGGACAAATTATGAAAACATATCCAAAAAACGGACCGCCTCAATTTTTGCTCCATACCTCGTGTACTACCCCCTACGAGGCTTATTCGAAAATCGAGTTCCATTCGTTTCAGCTCCGATTCACTTCCGGACGATCCCGAATGGATGCGAATGCAATTTCATAAATCCATAGAGACAAATTATGAAAAGATATCCAAAAAACGGGCCGCCTCAATTTTTGCTCCATACCTCGTGTACTACCCCCTACGAGGATTATTCGGAAACCGAGTTCCATTTGTTTCAGCTCCGATTCACTTCCGGACGATCCCGAATGGACGCGAATGCAATTTCAAAAATCCATAGGGACAAATTATGAAAAGATATCGAAAAAACAGGCCGCCTCAATTTTTGCTCCAAACCTCGTGTACTACCCCCTACGCGGATTATTCGGAAACCGAGTTCCATTCGTTTAAGCTCCGATTCACTTCCGGACGATCCCTAATGGATGCGAATACAATTTCATAAATCCATAGGGACAAATTATGAAAACATATCCAAAAAACGGGCCGCCTCAATTTTTGCTCCATATCTCGTGTACTACCCCCTACGAGGCTTATTCGAAAATCGAGTTCCATTCGTTTCAGCTCCGATTCACTTCCGGACGACCCCGAATGGACGCGAATGCAATTTCATAAATCCATAGAGACAGATTATGAAAAGATATCCAAAAAACGGGACGCCTCAATTTTTGCCCCATACCTCCTGTACTACCCCTCACGCGGATTATTCGGAAACCGAGTTCCATTCGTTTCACCTCCGATTCACTTCCGGACGACCCCGAATGGACGCGAATGTAATTACATAAATCCATAGGGACAAATTATGAAAAGATATTCAAAAAATGGGTCGCCTCAATTTTTGCTCCATACCTCGTGTACTACCCCCTACGAGGATTATTCGGAAACCGAGTTCGATTCGTTTCTGCTCCGATTCGTTTCTGCTCCGATTCACTTCCGGACGACCCCAAATGGACGCGAATGCAATTTAATAAATCCATAGGGACAAATTATGAAAAGATATCCAAAAAACGGGCCCCCTCAATTTTTGCTCCATACCTCGTGTACTACCCCCTATGAGGATTATTCGGAAACTGAGTTCTATTCGTTTCAGATCCGATTCACTTCCGCACGACCCCGAATGGACGCGAATACAATTTCATAAATCCATAGAGACAAATTATGAAAAGATATCCAAAAAACGGACCGCCTCAATTTTTGCTCCATACCTCGTGTACTACCCCCTACGAGGCTTATTCGAAAATCGAGTTCCATTCGTTTCAGCTCCGATTCACTTCCGGACGATCCCGAATGGATGCGAATGCAATTTCATAAATCCATAGAGACAAATTATGAAAAGATATCCAAAAAACGGGCCGCCTCAATTTTTGCTCCAAACCTCGTGTACTACCCCCTACGAGGATTATTCGGAAACCGAGTTCGATTCGTTTCTGCTCCGATTCACTTCCGGACGACCCCAAATGGACGCGAATGCAAATTTTTTTTTTTTTGCTAAATTATGTGTATTTCAAAAAACCAGGAACCAGCAGGGATTCACCATATGCTCTATGACAGGCCATAGAGGGAGAGCTATCTATAGCCAAAAAGATATTCAAAAAATGGGCGCCTCAATTTTTGCTCCATACCTCGTGTACTACCCCCTACGAGGATTATTCAAAAACCGAGTTCGATTCGTTTCTGCTCCGATTCACTTCCGGACGACCCCGAATGGACGCGAATGCAATTTCATAAATCCATAGAGACAAATTATGAAAAGATATCCAAAAAACGGGCCGCCTCAATTTTTTCTCCATACCTCGTGTACTACCACCTACGAGGATTATTCGGAAACCGAGTTCCATTCTTTTAAGCTCCGATTCACTTCCGGACGATCCCGAATGGACGAGAATGCAATTTCATAAATCCATAGGGGAAAATTATGAAAAGATATCCAAAAAACAGGTCGCCTCAATTTTTGCTCCAAACCTCGTGTACTACCCCCTACGAGGATTATTCGGAAACCGAGTTCGATTCGTTTCTGCTCCGATTCACTTCCGGACGACCCCAAATGGACGCGAATGCAATTTAATAAATCTATAGGGACAAATTATGAAAAGATATTCAAAAAATGGGCGCCTCAATTTTTGCTCCATACCTCGTGTACTACCCCCTACGAGGATTATTCAGAAACCGAGTTTGATTCGTTTCTGCTCCGATTCACTTCCGGACGACCCCGAATGGACACAAATGCAATTTCATAAATCCATAGAGACAAATTATGAAAAGATATCCAAAAAACGGGCTGCCTCAATTTTTGCTCCATACCTCGTGTACTACCCCCTACGAGGATTATTCGGAAACCGAGTTCCATTCGTTTCAGCTCCGATTCACTTCCGGACGATCCCGAATGGACGCGAATGCAATTTCAAAAATCCATAGAGACAAATTATGAAAATATATCCAAAAAACGGGCCTCCTCAATTTTTGCTCCATACCTCGTGTACTACCCCCTACGAGGCTTATTCGAAAATCGAGTTCCATTCGTTTCAGCTCCGATTCACTTCCGGACGACCCCGAATGGACGCGAATGCAATTTCAAAAATCCATAGGGACAAATTATGAAAAGATATCAAAAAAAATAGGCCGCCTCAATTTTTGCTCCAAACCTCGTGTACTACCCCCTACGCGGATTATTCGGAAACCGAGTTCCATTCGTTTCAGCTCCGATTCACTTCCTGACGATCCCGAATGGATGCGAATGCAATTTCATAAATCCATAGGGAAAAATTATGAAAACATATCCAAAAAACGGACCGCCTCAATTTTTGCTCCATACCTCGTGTACTACCCCCTACGAGGCTTATTCGAAAATCGAGTTCCATTCATTTCAGCTCCGATTCACTTCCGGACGATCCCGAATGGATGCGAATGCAATTTCATAAATCCATAGAGACAAATTATGAAAAGATATCCAAAAAACGGGCCGCCTCAATTTTTGCTCCATACCTCGTGTACTACCCCCTACGAGGATTATTCGGAAACCGAGTTCCATTTGTTTCAGCTCCGATTCACTTCCGGACGATCCCGAATGGACGCGAATGCAATTTCAAAAATCCATAGGGACAAATTATGAAAAGATATCGAAAAAATAGGCCGCCTCAATTTTTGCTCCAAACCTCGTGTACTACCCCCTACGCGGATTATTCGGAAACCGAGTTCCATTCGTTTAAGCTCCGATTCACTTCCGGACGATCCCTAATGGATGCGAATACAATTTCATAAATCCATAGGGACAAATTATGAAAACATATCCAAAAAACGGGCCGCCTCAATTTTTGCTCCATATCTCGTGTACTACCCCCTACGAGGCTTATTCGAAAATCGAGTTCCATTCGTTTCAGCTCCGATTCACTTCCGGACGACCCCGAATGGACGCGAATGCAATTTCATAAATCCATAGAGACAGATTATGAAAAGATATCCAAAAAACGGGACGCCTCAATTTTTGCCCCATACCTCCTGTACTACCCCCTACGCGGATTATTCGGAAACCGAGTTCCATTCGTTTCACCTCCGATTCACTTCCGGACGACCCCGAATGGACGCGAATGTAATTACATAAATCCATAGGGACAAATTATGAAAAGATATTCAAAAAATGGGTCGCCTCAATTTTTGCTCCATACCTCGTGTACTACCCCCTACGAGGATTATTCGGAAACCGAGTTCGATTCGTTTCTGCTCCGATTCACTTCCGGACGACCCCAAATGGACGCGAATGCAATTTAATAAATCCATAGGGACAAATTATGAAAAGATATCCAAAAAACGGGCCCCCTCAATTTTTGCTCCATACCTCCTGTACTACCCCCTATGAGGATTATTCGGAAACTGAGTTCTATTCGTTTCAGATCCGATTCACTTCCGGACGACCCCGAATGGACGCGAATGCAATTTCATAAATCCATAGAGACAAATTATGAAAAGATATCCAAAAAACGGACCGCCTCAATTTTTGCTCCATACCTCGTGTACTACCCCCTACGAGGCTTATTCGAAAATCGAGTTCCATTCGTTTCAGCTCCGATTCACTTCCGGACGATCCCGAATGGATGCGAATGCAATTTCATAAATCCATAGAGACAAATTATGAAAAGATATCCAAAAAACGGGCCGCCTCAATTTTTGCTCCAAACCTCGTGTACTACCCCCTACGAGGATTATTCGGAAACCGAGTTCGATTCGTTTCTGCTCCGATTCACTTCCGGACGACCCCAAATGGACGCGAATGCAATTTTTTTTTTTTGCTAAATTATGTGTATTTCAAAAAACCAGGAACCAGCAGGGATTCACCATATGCTCTATGACAGGCCATAGAGGGAGAGCTATCTATAGCCAAAAAGATATTCAAAAAATGGGCGCCTCAATTTTTGCTCCATACCTCGTGTACTACCCCCTACGAGGATTATTCAAAAACCGAGTTCGATTCGTTTCTGCTCCGATTCACTTCCGGACGACCCCGAATGGACGCGAATGCAATTTCATAAATCCATAGAGACAAATTATGAAAAGATATCCAAAAAACGGGCTGCCTCAATTTTTGCTCCATACCTCGTGTACTACCCCCTACGAGGATTATTCGGAAACCGAGTTCCATTCGTTTCAGCTCCGATTCACTTCTGGACGATCCCGAATGGACGCGAATGCAATTTCAAAAATCCATAGGGACAAATTATGAAAAGATATCAAAAAAATAGGCCGCCTCAATTTTTGCTCCAAACCTCGTGTACTACCCCCTACGCGGATTATTAAGAAACTGAGTTCCATTCGTTTCAGCTCCGATTCACTTCCGGACGATCCCGAATGGATGCGAATGCAATTTCATAAATCCATAGGGACAAATTATGAAAACATATCCAAAAAACGGGCCGCCTCAATTTTTGCTCCATACCTCGTGTACTACCCCCTACGAGGCTTATTTGAAAATCGAGTTCCATTCGTTTCAGCTCCGATTCACTTCCGGACGACCCCGAATGGACGCGAATGCAATTTCATAAATCCATAGAGACAAATTATGAAAAGATATCCAAAAAATGGGACGCCTCAATTTTTGCCCCATACCTCCTGTACTACCCCCTACGCGGATTATTCGTAAACCGAGTTCCATTCGTTTCAGCTCCGATTCACTTCCGGACGATCCCGAATGGACGCGAATGCAATTTCAAAAATCCATAGGGACAAATTATGAAAAGATATCAAAAAAATAGGCCGCCTCAATTTTTGCTCCAAACCTCGTGTACTACCCCCTACGCGGATTATTCGGAAACTGAGTTCCATTCGTTTCAGCTCCGATTCACTTCCGGACGATCCCGAATGGATGCGAATGCAATTTCATAAATCCATAGGGACAAATTATGAATAGATATCCAAAAAATGGGCCGCCTCAATTTTTGCTCTAAACCTCGTGTACTACCCCCTACGAGGATTATTCGGAAACCGAGTTCGATTCGTTTCTGCTCCGATTCACTTCCGGACGACCCCAAATGGACGCGAATGCAAATTTTTTTTTTTTGCTAAATTATGTGTATTTCAAAAAACCAGGAACCTGCAGGGATTCACCCTATGCTCTATGACAGGCCATAGAGGGAGAGCTATCTATAGCCAAAAAGATATTCAAAAAATGGCCGCCTCAATTTTTGCTCCAAACCTCGTGTACTACCCCCTACGCGGATTATTCGGAAACTGAGTTCCATTCGTTTCAGCTCCGATTCACTTCCGGACGATCCTGAATGGATGCGAATGCAATTTCATAAATCCATAGGGACAAATTATGAAAACATATCCAAAAAACGGGCCGCCTCAATTTTTGCTCCATACCTCGTGTACTACCCCCTACGAGGCTTATTTGAAAATCGAGTTCCATTCATTTCAGCTCCGATTCACTTCCTGACGACCCCGAATGGACGCGAATGCAATTTCATAAATCCATAGAGACAAATTATGAAAAGATATCCAAAAAACAGGAGGCCTTAATTTTTACTCCATACCTAGTGTACTACCCCCTACGCGGATTATTCGGAAACCGAGTTCCATTCGTTTCACCTCCGATTCACTTCCGGACGACCCCGAATGGACGCGAATGTAATTACATAAATCCATAGGGACAAATTATGAAAAGATATCCAAAAAATGGGCCCCCTCAATTTTTGCTCCATACCTCGTGTACTACCCCCTATGAGGATTATTCGGAAACTGAGTTCTATTCGTTTCAGCTCCGATTCACTTCCGGACGACCCCGAATGGACGCGAATGCAATTTCATAAATCCATAGAGACAAATTATGAAAAGATATCCAAAAAACGGACCGCCTCAATTTTTGCTCCATACCTCGTGTACTACCCCCTACGAGGCTTATTCGAAAATCGAGTTCCATTCGTTTCAGCTCCGATTCACTTCTGGACGATCCCGAATGGATGCGAATGCAATTTCATAAATCCATAGAGACAAATTATGAAAAGATATCCAAAAAACGGACCGCCTCAATTTTTTCTCTAAACCTCGTGTACTACCCCCTACGAGGATTATTCGGAAACCGAGTTCGATTCGTTTCTGCTCCGATTCACTTCCAGACGACCCCAAATGGACGCGAATGCAAATTTTTTTTTTTTGCTAAATTATGTGTATTTCAAAAAACCAGGAACCTGCAGGGATTCACCCTATGCTCTATGACAGGCCATAGAGGGAGAGCTATCTATAGCCAAAAAGATATTCAAAAAATGGGCGCCTCAATTTTTGCTCCATACCTCGTGTACTACCCCCTACGAGGATTATTCAAAAACCGAGTTCGATTCGTTTCTGCTCCGATTCACTTCCGGACGACCCCGAATGGACGCGAATGCAATTTCATAAATCCATAGAGACAAATTATGAAAAGATATCCAAAAAACGGGCTGCCTCAATTTTTTCTCCATACCTCGTGTACTACCCCCTACGAGGATTATTCGGAAACCGAGTTCCATTCGTTTCAGCTCCGATTCACTTCTGGACGATCCCGAATGGACGCGAATGCAATTTCAAAAATCCATAGGGACAAATTATGAAAAGATATCAAAAAAATAGGCCGCCTCAATTTTTGCTCCAAACCTCGTGTACTACCCCCTACGCGGATTATTAAGAAACTGAGTTCCATTCGTTTCAGCTCCGATTCACTTCCGGACGATCCCGAATGGATGCGAATGCAATTTCATAAATCCATAGGGACAAATTATGAAAACATATCCAAAAAACGGGCCGCCTCAATTTTTGCTCCATACCTCGTGTACTACCCCCTACGAGGCTTATTTGAAAATCGAGTTCCATTCGTTTCAGCTCCGATTCACTTCCGGACGACCCCGAATGGACGCGAATGCAATTTCATAAATCCATAGAGACAAATTTTGAAAAGATATCCAAAAAATGGGACGCCTCAATTTTTTCCCCATACCTCCTGTACTACCCCCTACGCGGATTATTCGTAAACCGAGTTCCATTCGTTTCAGCTCCGATTCACTTCCGGACGATCCCGAATGGACGCGAATGCAATTTCAAAAATCCATAGGGACAAATTATGAAAAGATATCAGAAAAATAGGCCGCCTCAATTTTTGCTCCAAACCTCGTGTACTACCCCCTACGCGGATTATTCAGAAACTGAGTTCCATTCGTTTCAGCTCCGATTCACTTCCGGACGATCCCGAATGGATGCGAATGCAATTTCGTAAATCCATAGGGACAAATTATGAAAACATATCCAAAAAACGGGCCGCCTCAATTTTTGCTCGAAACCTCGTGTACTACCCCCTACGAGGCTTATTCGAAAATCGAGTTCCATTCGTTTTAGCTCCGATTCACTTCCGGACGACCCCAAATGGACGCGAATGCAATTTCATAAATCCATAGAGACAAATTATGAAAAGATATCCAAAAAATGGGACGCCTCAATTTTTGACCCATACCTCCTGTACTACCCCCTACGCGGATTATTCGGAAACCGAGTTCCATTCGTTTCACCTCCGATTCACTTCCGGACGACCCCGAATGGACGCGAATGTAATTACATAAATCCATAGGGACAAATTATGAAAAGATATTCAAAAAATGGGTTGCCTCAATTTTTGCTCCATACCTCGTGTACTACCCCCTACGAGGATTATTCGGAAACCGAGTTCGATTCGTTTCTGCTCCGATTCACTTCCGGACGACCCCAAATGGACGCGAATGCAATTTAATAAATCCATAGGGACAAATTATGAAATGATATTCGAAAAACGGGCCCCCTCAATTTTTGCTCCATACCTCGTGTACTACCCCCCTATGCGGATTATTCGGAAACTGAGTGCTATTCGTTTCAGCTCCGATTCACTTCCGGACGACCCCGAATGGACGCGAATGCAATTTCATAAATCCATAGAGACAAATTATGAAAAGATATCCGAAAAACAGGCCGCCTCAATTTTTGCTCCATACCTCGTGTACTACCACCTACGAGGATTATTCGGAAACCGAGTTCCATTCTTTTAAGCTCCGATTCACTTCCGGACGATCTCGAATGGACGAGAATGCAATTTCATAAATCCATAGGGACAAATTATGAAAAGATATCCAAAAAATAGGCCGCCTCAATTTTTGCTCCAAACCTCGTGTACTACCCCCTACGAGGATTATTCGGAAACCGAGTTCGATTCGTTTCTGCTCCGATTCACTTCCGAACGACCCCAAATGGACGCGAATGCAATTTAATAAATCTACAGGGACAAATTATGAAAAGATATTCAAAAAATGGGCGCCTCAATTTTTGCTCCATACCTCGTGTACTACCCCCTACGAGGATTATTCAGAAACCGAGTTCGATTCGTTTCTGCTCCGATTCACTTCCGGACGACCCCGAATGGACACGAATGTAATTTCATAAATCCATAGAGACAAATTATGAAAAGATATCCAAAAAACGGGCTTCCTCAATTTTTGCTCCATACCTCGTGTACTACCCCCTACGAGGATTATTCGGAAACCGAGTTCCATTCGTTTCAGCTCCGATTCACTTCCGGACGATCCCGAATGGACGCGAATGCAATTTCAAAAATCCATAGAGAAAAATTATGAAAAGATATCCAAAAAACGGGCCGCCTCAATTTTTGCTCCATACCTCGTGTACTACCCCCTACGAGGCTTATTCGAAAATCGAGTTCCATTCGTTTCAGCTCCGATTCACTTCCGGACGACCCCGAATGGACGCGAATGCAATTTCAAAAATCCATAGGGACAAATTATGAAAAGATATCGAAAAAATAGGCCGCCTCAATTTTTGCTCCAAACCTCGTGTACTACCCCCTACGCGGATTATTCTGAAACCGAGTTCCATTCGTTTCAGCTCCGATTCACTTCCGGACGATCCCGAATGGATGCGAATGCAATTTCATAAATCCATAGGGACAAATTATGAAAACATATCCAAAAAACGGACCGCCTCAATTTTTGCTCCATACCTCGTGTACTACCCCCTACGAGGCTTATTCGAAAATCGAGTTCCATTCGTTTCAGCTCCGATTCACTTCCGGACGACCCCGAATGGACGCGAATGTAATTACATAAATCCAAAGGGACAAATTATGAAAAGATATTCAAAAAATGGGTTGCCTCAATTTTTGCTCCATACCTCGTGTACTACCCCCTACGAGGATTATTCGGAAACCGAGTTCGATTCGTTTCTGCTCCGATTCACTTCCGGACGACCCCAAATGGACGCGAATGCAATTTAATAAATCCATAGGGACAAATTATGAAATGATATCCAAAAAACGGGCCCCCTCAATTTTTGCTCCATACCTCGTGTACTACCCCCCTATGCGGATTATTCGGAAACTGAGTTCTATTCGTTTCAGCTCCGATTCACTTCCGGACGACCCCGAATGGATGCGAATGCAATTTCATAAATCCATAGAGACAAATTATGAAAAGATATCCGAAAAACAGGCCGCCTCAATTTTTGCTCCATACCTCGTGTACTACCACCTACGAGGATTATTCGGAAACCGAGTTCCATTCTTTTAAGCTCCGATTCACTTCCGGACGATCTCGAATGGACGAGAATGCAATTTCATAAATCCATAGGGGCAAATTATGAAAAGATATCCAAAAAACAGGCCGCCTCAATTTTTGCTCCAAACCTCGTGTACTACCCCCTACAAGGATTATTCGGAAACCGAGTTCGATTCGTTTCTGCTCCGATTCACTTCCGGACGACCCCAAATGGACGCGAATGCAATTTAATAAATCTATAGGGACAAATTATGAAAAGATATTCAAAAAATGGGCGCCTCAATTTTTGCACCATACCTCGTGTACTACCCCCTACGAGGATTATTCAGAAACCGAGTTCGATTCGTTTCTGCTCCGATTCACTTCCGGACGACCCCGAATGGACACGAATGCAATTTCATAAATCCATAGAGACAAATTATGAAAAGATATCCAAAAAACGGGCTTCCTCAATTTTTGCTCCATACCTCGTGTACTACCCCCTACGAGGATTATTCGGAAACCGAGTTCCATTCGTTTCAGCTCCGATTCACTTCCGGACGATCCCGAATGGACGCGAATGCAATTTCAAAAATCCATAGAGAAAAATTATGAAAAGATATCCAAAAAACGGGCCGCCTCAATTTTTGCTCCATACCTCGTGTACTACCCCCTACGAGGCTTATTCGAAAATCGAGTTCCATTCGTTTCAGCTCCGATTCACTTCCGGACGACCCCGAATGGACGCGAATGCAATTTCAAAAATCCATAGGGACAAATTATGAAAAGATATCAAAAAAATAGGCCGCCTCAATTTTTGCTCCAAACCTCGTGTACTACCCCCTACGCGGATTATTCTGAAACCGAGTTCCATTCGTTTCAGCTCCGATTCACTTCCGGACGATCCCGAATGGATGCGAATGCAATTTCATAAATCCATAGGGACAAATTATGAAAACATATCCAAAAAACGGACCGCCTCAATTTTTGCTCCATACCTCGTGTACTACCCCCTACGAGGCTTATTCGAAAATCGAGTTCCATTCGTTTCAGCTCCGATTCACTTCCGGACGATCCCGAATGGATGCGAATGCAATTTCATAAATCCATAGAGACAAATTATGAAAAGATATCCAAAAAACGGGCCGCCTCAATTTTTGCTCCATACCTCGTGTACTACCCCCTATGAGGATTATTCGGAAACCGAGTTCCATTTGTTTCAGCTCCGATTCACTTCCGGACGATCCCGAATGGACGCGAATGCAATTTCAAAAATCCATAGGGACAAATTATGAAAAGATATCGAAAAAACAGGCCGCCTCAATTTTTGCTCCAAACCTCGTGTACTACCCCCTACGCGGATTATTCGGAAACCGAGTTCCATTCGTTTAAGCTCCGATTCACTTCCGGACGATCCCTAATGGATGCGAATACGATTTCATAAATCCATAGGGACAAATTATGAAAACATATCCAAAAAATGGGACGCCTTAATTTTTGCTCCATACCTCGTGTACTACCCCCTACGAGGCTTATTCGAAAATCGAGTTCCATTCATTTCAGCTCCGATTCACTTCCGGATGACCCCGAATGGACGCGAATGCAATTTCATAAATCCATAGAGACAAATTATGAAAAGATATCCAAAAAACGGGACGCCTCAATTTTTGCCCCATACCTCCTGTACTACCCCCTACGCGGATTATTCGGAAACCGAGTTCCATTCGTTTTACCTCCGATTCACTTCCGGACGACCCCGAATGGACGCGAATGTAATTACATAAATCCATAGGGACAAATTATGAAAAGATATTCAAAAAATGGGTCGCCTCAATTTTTGCTCCATACCTCGTGTACTACCCCCTACGAGGATTATTCAGAAACCGAGTTCGATTCGTTTCTGCTCCGATTCACTTCCGGACGACCCCAAATGGACGCGAATGCAATTTAATAAATCCATAGGGACAAATTATGAAAAGATATCCAAAAAACGGGCCCCCTCAATTTTTGCTCCATACCTCGTGTACTACCCCCCTATGAGGATTATTCGGAAACTGAGTTCTATTCGTTTCAGCTCCGATTCACTTCCGGACGACCCCGAATGGACGCGAATGCAATTTCATAAATCCATATAGACAAATTATGAAAAGATATTCAAAAAACGGACCGCCTCAATATTTGCTCCATACCTCGTGTACTACCCCCTACGAGGCTTATTCGAAAATCGAGTTCCATTCGTTTCAGCTCCGATTCACTTCCGGACGATCCCGAATGGATGCGAATGCAATTTCATAAATCCATAGAGACAAATTATGAAAAGATATCCAAAAAATGGGCCGCCTCAATTTTTGCTCCAAACCTCGTGTACTACCCCCTACGAGGATTATTCGGAAACCGAGTTCGATTCGTTTCTGCTCCGATTCACTTCCGGACGACCCCAAATGGACGCGAATGCAATTTTTTTTTTTTGCTAAATTATGTGTATTTCAAAAAACCAGGAACCAGCAGGGATTCACCCTATGCTCTATGACAGGCCATAGAGGGAGAGCTATCTATAGCCAAAAAGATATTCAAAAAATGGGCACCTCAATTTTTGCTCCATACCTCGTGTACTACCCCCTACGAGGATTATTCAAAAACCGAGTTCGATTCGTTTCTGCTCCGATTCACTTCCGGACGACCCCGAATGGACGCGAATGCAATTTCATAAATCCTTAGAGACAAATTATGAAAAGATATCCAAAAAACGGGATGCCTCAATTTTTGCTCCATACCTCGTGTACTGCCCCCTACGAGGATTATTCGGAAACCGAGTTCCATTCGTTTCAGCTCCGATTCACTTCCGGATGATCCCGAATGGACACGAATGCAATTTCAAAAATCCATAGGGACAAATTATTAAAAGATATCAAAAAAATAGGCCGCCTAAATTTTTGCTCCAAACCTCGTGTACTACCCCCTACGCGGATTATTCAGAAACGGAGTTCCATTCGTTTCAGCTCCGATTCACTTCCGGACGATCCCGAATGGATGCGAATGCAATTTCATAAATCCATAGGGACAAATTATGAAAACATATCCAAAAAACGGGCCGCCTCAATTTTTGCTCCATACCTCGTGTACTACCCCCTACGAGGCTTATTCGAAAATCGAGTTCCATTCGTTTCAGCTCCGATTCACTTCCGGATGACCCCGAATGGAAGCGAATGCAATTTCATAAATCCATAGAGACAAATTATGAAAATATATCCAAAAAATGGGACGCCTCAATTTTTGCCCCATACCTCCTGTACTACCCCCTACGCTGATTATTCGGAAACCGAGTTCCATTCGTTTCACCTCCGATTCACTTCCGGACGACCCCGAATGGACGCGAATGTAATTACATAAATCCATAGGGACAAATTATGAAAAGATATTCAAAAAATGGGTCGCCTCAATTTTTGCTCCATACCTCGTGTACTACCCCCTACGAGGCTTATTCGAAAATCGAGTTCCATTCGTTTCAGCTCCGATTCACTTCCGGACGATCCCGAATGGATGCGAATGCAATTTCATAAATCCATAGAGACAAATTATGAAAAGATATCCAAAAAACGGGCCACCTCAATTTTTGCTCCATACCTCGTGTACTACCCCCTACGAGGCTTATTCGAAAATCGAGTTCCATTCGTTTCAGCTCCGATTCACTTCCGGACGACCCCGAATGGACGCGAATGCAATTTCATAAATCCATAGAGACAAATTATGAAAAGATATCCAAAAAACGGGACGCCTTAATTTTTACTCCATACCTAGTGTACTACCCTCTACGTGGATTATTCGGAAACCGAGTTCCATTCGTTTCACCTCCGATTCACTTCCGGACGACCCCGAATGGACGCGAATGTAATTACATAAATCCATAGGGACAAATTATGAAATGATATTCGAAAAATGGGTCACCTCAATTTTTGCTCCATACCTCGTGTACTACCCCCTACGAGGATTATTCGGAAACCGAGTTCGATTCGTTTCTGCTCCGATTCACTTCCGGACGACCCCAAATGGACGCGAATGCAATTTAATAAATCCATAGGGAAAAATTATGAAAAGATATCCAAAAAATGGGCCGCCTCAATTTTTGCTCCATACCTCGTGTACTACCCCCTACGAGGATTATTCGGAAACCGAGTTCCATTTATTTCAGCTCCGATTCACTTCCGGACGATCCCGAATGGACGCGAATGCAATTTCAAAAATCCATAGGGACAAATTATGAAAAGATATCGAAAAAACAGGCCGCCTCAATTTTTGCTCCAAACCTCGTGTACTAGCCCCTACGCGGATTATTCGGAAACCGAGTTCCATTCGTTTCAGCTCCGATTCACTTCCGGACGATCCCGAATGGATGCGAATGCAATTTCATAAATCCATAGGGACAAATTATGAAAACATATCCAAAAAACGGGCCGCCTCAATTTTTGCTCCATACCTCGTGTACTACCCCCTACGAGGCTTATTCGAAAATCGAGTTCCATTCGTTTCAGCTCCGATTCACTTCCGGATGACCCCGAATGGAAGCGAATGCAATTTCATAAATCCATAGAGACAAATTATGAAAATATATCCAAAAAATGGGACGCCTCAATTTTTGCCCCATACCTCCTGTACTACCCCCTACGCTGATTATTCGGAAACCGAGTTCCATTCGTTTCACCTCCGATTCACTTCCGGACGACCTCGAATGGACGCGAATGTAATTACATAAATCCATAGGGACAAATTATGAAAAGATATTCAAAAAATGGGTCGCCTCAATTTTTGCTCCATACCTCGTGTACTACCCCCTACGAGGCTTATTCGAAAATCGAGTTCCATTCGTTTCAGCTCCGATTCACTTCCGGACGATCCCGAATGGATGCGAATGCAATTTCATAAATCCATAGAGACAAATTATGAAAAGATATCCAAAAAACGGGCCACCTCAATTTTTGCTCCATACCTCGTGTACTACCCCCTACGAGGATTATTCGGAAACCGAGTTCCATTTGTTTCAGCTCCGATTCACTTCCGGACGATCCCGAATGGACGCGAATGCAATTTCGAAAATCCATAGGGACAAATTATGAAAAGATATCGAAAAAACAGGCCGCCTCAATTTTTGCTCCAAACCTCTTGTACTACCCCCTACGCGGATTATTCGGAAACCGAGTTCCATTCGTTTAAGCTCCGATTCACTTCCGGACGATCCCTAATGGATGCGAATACAATTTCATAAATCCATAGGGACAAATTATGAAAACATATCCAAAAAATGGGCCGCCTTAATTTTTGCTCCATACCTCGTGTACTACCCCCTACGAGGCTTATTCGAAAATCGAGTTCCATTCGTTTCAGCTCCGATTCACTTCCGGACGACCCCGAATGGACGCGAATGCAATTTCATAAATCCATAGAGACAAATTATGAAAAGATATCCAAAAAACGGGACGCCTCAATTTTTGCCCCATACCTCCTGTACTACCCCCTACGCGGATTATTCGGAAACCGAGTTCCATTCGTTTCACCTCCGATTCACTTCCGGACGACCCCGAATGGACGCGAATGTAATAACATAAATCCGTAGGGACAAATTATGAAAAGATATTCAAAAAATGGGTCACCTCAATTTTTGCTCCAAACCTCGTGTACTACCCCCTACGAGGATTATTCGGAAACCGAGTACGATTCGTTTCTGCTCCGATTCACTTCCGGACGACCCCAAATGGACGCGAATGCAATTTAATAAATCCATAGGGAAAAATTATGAAAAGATATCCAAAAAATGGGCCGCCTCAATTTTTGCTCCATACCTCGTGTACTACCCCCTACGAGGATTATTCGGAAACCGAGTTCCATTTGTTTCAGCTCCGATTCACTTCCGGACGATCCCGAATGGACGCGAATGCAATTTCAAAAATCCATAGGGACAAATTATGAAAAGATATCGAAAAAACAGGCCGCCTCAATTTTTGCTCCAAACCTAGTGTACTAGCCCCTACGCGGATTATTCGGAAACCGAGTTCCATTCGTTTCAGCTCCGATTCACTTCCGGACGATCCCGAATGGATGCGAATGCAATTTCATAAATCCATAGGGACAAATTATGAAAACATATCCAAAAAACGGGCCGCCTCAATTTTTGCTCCATACCTCGTGTACTACCCCCTACGAGGCTTATTCGAAAATCGAGTTCCATTCGTTTCAGCTCCGATTCACTTCCGGATGACCCCGAATGGAAGCGAATGCAATTTCATAAATCCATAGAGACAAATTATGAAAATATATCCAAAAAATGGGACGCCTCAATTTTTGCCCCATACCTCCTGTACTACCCCCTACGCTGATTATTCGGAAACCGAGTTCCATTCGTTTCACCTCCGATTCACTTCCGGACGACCCCGAATGGACGCGAATGTAATTACATAAATCCATAGGGACAAATTATGAAAAGATATTCAAAAAATGGGTCGCCTCAATTTTTGCTCCATACCTCGTGTACTACCCCCTACGAGGCTTATTCGAAAATCGAGTTCCATTCGTTTCAGCTCCGATTCACTTCCGGACGATCCCGAATGGATGCGAATGCAATTTCATAAATCCATAGAGACAAATTATGAAAAGGTATCCAAAAAACGGGCCACCTCAATTTTTGCTCCATACCTCGTGTACTACCCCCTACGAGGATTATTCGGAAACCGAGTTCCATTTGTTTCAGCTCCGATTCACTTCCGGACGATCCCGAATGGACGCGAATGCAATTTCAAAAATCCATAGGGACAAATTATGAAAAGATATCGAAAAAACAGGCCGCCTCAATTTTTGCTCCAAACCTCGTGTACTACCCCCTACGCGGATTATTCGGAAACCGAGTTCCATTCGTTTAAGCTCCGATTCACTTCCGGACGATCCCTAATGGATGCGAATACAATTTCATAAATCCATAGGGACAAATTATGAAAACATATCCAAAAAATGGGCCGCCTTAATTTTTGCTCCATACCTCGTGTACTACCCCCTACGAGGCTTATTCGAAAATCGAGTTCCATTCGTTTCAGCTCCGATTCACTTCCGGACGACCCCGAATGGACGCGAATGCAATTTCATAAATCCATAGAGACAAATTATGAAAAGATATCCAAAAAACGGGACGCCTCAATTTTTGCCCCATACCTCCTGTACTACCCCCTACGCGGATTATTCGGAAACCGAGTTCCATTCGTTTCACCTCCGATTCACTTCCGGACGACCCCGAATGGACGCGAATGTAATTACATAAATCCGTAGGGACAAATTATGAAAAGATATTCAAAAAATGGGTCACCTCAATTTTTGCTCCAAACCTCGTGTACTACCCCCTACGAGGATTATTCGGAAACCGAGTTCGATTCGTTTCTGCTCCGATTCACTTCCAGACGACCCCAAATGGACGCGAATGCAATTTAATAAATCCATAGGGACAAATTATGAAAAGATATCCAAAAAACGGGCCCCCTCAATTTTTGCTCCATACCTCGTGTACTACCCCCCTATGAGGATTATTCGGAAACTGAGTTCTATTCGTTTCAGCTCCGATTCACTTCCGGACGACCCCGAATGGACGCGAATGCAATTTCATAAATCCATATAGACAAATTATGAAAAGATATTCAAAAAACGGACCGCCTCAATATTTGCTCCATACCTCGTGTACTACCCCCTACGAGGCTTATTCGAAAATCGAGTTCCATTCGTTTCAGCTCCGATTCACTTCCGGACGATCCCGAATGGATGCGAATGCAATTTCATAAATCCATAGAGACAAATTATGAAAAGATATCCAAAAAACGGGCCGCCTCAATTTTTGCTCCAAACCTCGTGTACTACCCCCTACGAGGATTATTCGGAAACCGAGTTCGATTCGTTTCTGCTCCGATTCACTTCCGGACGACCCCGAATGGACGCGAATGCAATTTCATAAATCCTTAGAGACAAATTATGAAAAGATATCCAAAAAACGGGATGCCTCAATTTTTGCTCCATACCTCGTGTACTACCCCCTACGAGGATTATTCGGAAACCGAGTTCCATTCGTTTCAGCTCCGATTCACTTCCGGATGATCCCGAATGGACGCGAATGCAATTTCAAAAATCCATAGGGACAAATTATTAAAAGATATCAAAAAAATAGGCCGCCTCAATTTTTGCTCCAAACCTCGTGTACTACCCCCTACGCGGATTATTCGGAAACTGAGTTCCATTCGTTTCAGCTCCGATTCACTTCCGGACGATCCCGAATGGATGCGAATGCAATTTCATAAATCCATAGGGACAAATTATGAAAACATATCCAAAAAACGGGCCGCCTCAATTTTTGCTCCATACCTCGTGTACTACCCCCTACGAGGCTTATTTGAAATCGAGTTCCATTCGTTTCAGCTCCGATTCACTTCCGGACGACCCCGAATGGACGCGAATGCAATTTCATAAATCCATAGAGACAATTTATGAAAAGATATCCAAAAAACGGGACGCCTTAATTTTTACTCCATACCTAGTGTACTACCCTCTACGTGGATTATTCGGAAACCGAGTTCCATTCGTTTCACCTCCGATTCACTTCCGGACGACCCCGAATGGACGCGAATGTAATTACATAAATCCATAGGGACAAATTATGAAATGATATTCGAAAAATGGGTCACCTCAATTTTTGCTCCATACCTCGTGTACTACCCCCTACGAGGATTATTCGGAAACCGAGTTCGATTCGTTTCTGCTCCGATTCACTTCCGGACGACCCCAAATGGACGCGAATGCAATTTAATAAATCCATAGGGAAAAATTATGAAAAGATATCCAAAAAACGGGCCGCCTCAATTTTTGCTCCATACCTCGTGTACTACCCCCTACGAGGATTATTCGGAAACCGAGTTCCATTTGTTTCAGCTCCGATTCACTTCCGAACGATCCCGAATGGACGCGAATGCAATTTCAAAAATCCATAGGGACAAATTATGAAAAGATATCGAAAAAACAGGCCGCCTCAATTTTTGCTCCAAACCTCGTGTACTACCCCCTACGCGGATTATTCGGAAACCGAGTTCCATTCGTTTCAGCTCCGATTCACTTCCGGACGATCCCGAATGGATGCGAATGCAATTTCATAAATCCATAGGAACAAATTATGAAAACATATCCAAAAAACGGGCCGCCTCAATTTTTGCTCCATACCTCATGTACTACCCCCTACGAGGCTTATTCGAAAATCGAGTTCCATTCGTTTCAGCTCCGATTCACTTCCGGACGACCCCGAATGGAAGCGAATGCAATTTCATAAATCCATAGAGACAAATTATGAAAATATATCCAAAAAATGGGACGCCTCAATTTTTGCCCCATACCTCCTGTACTACCCCCTACGCTGATTATTCGGAAACCGAGTTCCATTCGTTTCACCTCCGATTCACTTCCGGACGACCCCGAATGGACGCGAATGTAATTACATAAATCCATAGGGACAAATTATGAAAAGATATTCAAAAAATGGGTCGCCTCAATTTTTGCTCCATACCTCGTGTACTACCCCCTACGAGGATTATTCGGAAACCGAGTTCGATTCGTTTCTGCTCCGATTCACTTCCGGACGACCCCAAATGGACGCGAATGCAATTTAATAAATCCATAGGGACAAATTATGAAAAGATATCCAAAAAAGGGCGGCCTCAATTTTTGCACCATACCTCGTGTACTACCCCCCTATGAGGATTATTCGGAAACTGAGTTCCATTCGTTTCAGCTCCGATTCACTTCCGGACGACCCCGAATGGACACGAATGCAATTTCATAAATCCATAGAGACAAATTATGAAAAGATATCCAGAAAACAGGCCGCCTCAATTTTTGCTCCATACCTCGTGTACTACCCCCTACGAGGATTATTCGGAAACCGAGTTCCATTCTTTTAAGCTCCGATTCACGAGAATGCAATTTCATAAATCCATAGGGGCAAATTATGAAAAGATATCCAAAAAATAGGCCGCCTCATTTTTTGCTCCAAACCCCGTGTACTACCTCCTACGAGGATTATTCGGAAACCGAGTTCGATTCGTTTCTGCTCCGATTCACTTCCGGACGACCCCAAATGGACGCGAATGCAATTTAATAAATCTATAGGGACAAATTATGAAAAGATATTCAAAAAATGGGCGCCTAAATTTTTGCTCCATACCTCGTGTACTACCCCCTACGAGGATTATTCAGAAACCGAGTTCGATTCGTTTCTGCTCCGATTCACTTCCGGACGACCCCGAATGGACGCGAATGCAATTTCATAAATCCATAGAGACAAATTATGAAGAGATATCCAAAAAACGGGCTGCCTCAATTTTTGCTCCATACCTCGTGTACTACCCCTTACGAGGATTGTTCGGAAACCGAGTTCCATTCGTTTCAGCTCCGATTCACTTCCGGACGATCCCGAATGGACGCGAATGCAATTTCAAAAATCCATAGAGACAAATTATGAAAAGATATCCAAAAAACGGGCCGCCTCAATTTTTGCTCCATACCTAGTGTACTACCCCCTACGAGGCTTATTCGAAAATCGAGTTCCATTCGTTTCAGCTCCGATTCACTTCCGGACGACCCCGAATGGACGCGAATGCAATTTCAAAAATCCATAGGGACAAATTATGAAAAGATATCGAAAAAACAGGCCGCCTCAATTTTTGCTCCAAACCTCGTGTACTACCCCCTACGCGGATTATTCGGAAACCGAGTTCCATTCGTTTCAGCTCCGATTCACTTCCGGACGATCCCGAATGGATGCGAATGCAATTTCATAAATCCATAGGGACAAATTATGAAAACATATCCAAAAAACGGGCCGCCTCAATTTTTGCTCCATACCTCGTGTACTACCCCCTATGAGGATTATTCGGAAACTGAGTTCCATTCGTTTCAGCTCCGATTCACTTCCGGACGACCCCGAATGGACGCGAATGCAATTTCATAAATCCATAGAGACAAATTATGAAAAGATATCCAAAAAATAGGCCGCCTCAATTTTTGCTCCATACCTCGTGTACTACCCCCTAGGAGGATTATTCGGAAACCGAGTTCGATTCGTTTCTGCTCCGATTCACTTCCGGACGACCCCAAATGGACGCGAATGCAATTTAATAAATCTATAGGGACAAATTAAGAAAAGATATTCAAAAAATGGGCACCTAAATTTTTTCTCCATACCTCGTGTACTACCCCCTACGAGGATTATTCAGAAACCGAGTTCGATTCGTTTCTGCTCCGATTCACTTCCGGACGACCCCGAATGGACGCGAATGCAATTTCATAAATCCATAGAGACAAATTATGAAAACATATCCAAAAAACGGGCTGCCTCAATTTTTGCTCCATACCTCGTGTACTACCCCTTACGAGGATTGTTCGGAAACCGAGTTCCATTTGTTTCAGCTCCGATTCACTTCCGGACGATCCCGAATGGACGCGAATGCAATTTCAAAAATCCATAGAGACAAATTATGAAAAGATATCCAAAAAACGGGCCGCCTCAATTTTTGCTCCATACCTAGTGTACTACCCCCTACGAGGCTTATTCGAAAACCGAGTTCCATTCGTTTCAGCTCCGATTCACTTCCGGACGACCCCGAATGGACGCGAATGCAATTTCAAAAATCCATAGGGACAAATTATGAAAAGATATCGAAAAAACAGGCCGCCTCAATTTTTGCTCCAAACCTCGCGTACTACCCCCTACGCGGATTATTCGGAAACCGAGTTCCATTCGTTTAAGCTCCGATTCACTTCTGGACGATCCCTAATGGATGCGAATACGATTTCATAAATCCATAGGGACAAATTATGAAAACATATCCAAAAAATGGGACGCCTTAATTTTTGCTCCATACCTCGTGTACTACCCCCTACGAGGCTTATTCGAAAATCGAGTTCCATTCATTTCAGCTCCGATTCACTTCCGGACGACCCCGAATGGACGCGAATGCAATTTCATAAATCCATAGAGACAAATTATGAAAAGATATCCAAAAAACGGGACGCCTCAATTTTTGCCCCATACCTCCTGTACTACCCCCTACGCGGATTATTCGGAAACCGAGTTCCATTCGTTTCACCTCCGATTCACTTCCGGACGACCCCGAATGGACGCGAATGTAATTACATAAATCCATAGGGACAAATTATGAAAAGATATTCAAAAAATGGGTCGCCTCAATTTTTGCTCCATACCTCGTGTACTACCCCCTACGAGGATTATTCGGAAACCGAGTTCGATTCGTTTCTGCTCCGATTCACTTCCGGACGACCCCAAATGGACGCGAATGCAATTTAATAAATCCATAGGGACAAATTATGAAAAGATATCCAAAAAACGGGCCCCCTCAATTTTTGCTCCATACCTCGTGTACTACCCCCCTATGAGGATTATTCGGAAACTGAGTTCTATTCGTTTCAGCTCCGATTCACTTCCGGACGACCCCGAATGGACGCGAATGCAATTTCATAAATCCATATAGACAAATTATGAAAAGATATTCAAAAAACGGACCGCCTCAATATTTGCTCCATACCTCGTGTACTACCCCCTACGAGGCTTATTCGAAAATCGAGTTCCATTCGTTTCAGCTCCGATTCACTTCCGGACGATCCCGAATGGATGCGAATGCAATTTCATAAATCCATAGAGACAAATTATGAAAAGATATCCAAAAAACGGGCCGCCTCAATTTTTGCTCCAAACCTCGTGTACTACCCCCTACGAGGATTATTTGGAAACCGAGTTCGATTCGTTTCTGCTCCGATTCACTTCCGGACGACCCCAAATGGACGCGAATGCAATTTTTTTTTTTTGCTAAATTATGTGTATTTCAAAAAACCAGGAACCAGCAGGGATTCACCCTATGCTCTATGACAGGCCATAGAGGGAGAGCTATCTATAGCCAAAAAGATATTCAAAAAATGGGCGCCTCAATTTTTGCTCCATACCTCGTGTACTACCCCCTACGAGGATTATTCAAAAACCGAGTTCGATTCGTTTCTGCTCCGATTCACTTCCGGACGACCCCGAATGGACGCGAATGCAATTTCATAAATCCTTAGAGACAAATTATGAAAAGATATCCAAAAAACGGGATGCCTCAATTTTTGCTCCATACCTCGTGTACTACCCCCTACGAGGATTATTCGGAAACCGAGTTCCATTCGTTTCAGCTCCGATTCACTTCCGGATGATCCCGAATGGACGCGAATGCAATTTCAAAAATCCATAGGGACAAATTATTAAAAGATATCAAAAAAATAGGCCGCCTCAATTTTTGCTCCAAACCTCGTGTACTACCCCCTACGCGGATTATTCGGAAACTGAGTTCCATTCGTTTCAGCTCCGATTCACTTCCGGACGATCCCGAATGGATGCGAATGCAATTTCATAAATCCATAGGGACAAATTATGAAAACATATCCAAAAAACGGGCCGCCTCAATTTTTGCTCCATACCTCGTGTACTACCCCCTACGAGGCTTATTTGAAAATCGAGTTCCATTCGTTTCAGCTCCGATTCACTTCCGGACGACCCCGAATGGACGCGAATGCAATTTCATAAATCCATAGAGACAATTTATGAAAAGATATCCAAAAAACGGGACGCCTTAATTTTTACTCCATACCTAGTGTACTACCCTCTACGTGGATTATTCGGAAACCGAGTTCCATTCGTTTCACCTCCGATTCACTTCCGGACGACCCCGAATGGACGCGAATGTAATTACATAAATCCATAGGGACAAATTATGAAATGATATTCGAAAAATGGGTCACCTCAATTTTTGCTCCATACCTCGTGTACTACCCCCTACGAGGATTATTCGGAAACCGAGTTCAATTCGTTTCTGCTCCGATTCACTTCCGGACGACCCCAAATGGACGCGAATGCAATTTAATAAATCCATAGGGAAAAATTATGAAAAGATATCCAAAAAACGGGCCGCCTCAATTTTTGCTCCATACCTCGTGTACTACCCCCTACGAGGATTATTCGGAAACCGAGTTCCATTTGTTTCATCTCCGATTCACTTCCGAACGATCCCGAATGGACGCGAATGCAATTTCAAAAATCCATAGGGACAAATTATGAAAAGATATCGAAAAAACAGGCCGCCTCAATTTTTGCTCCAAACCTCGTGTACTACCCCCTACGCGGATTATTCGGAAACCGAGTTCCATTCGTTTCAGCTCCGATTCACTTCCGGACGATCCCGAATGGATGCGAATGCAATTTCATAAATCCATAGGAACAAATTATGAAAACATATCCAAAAAATGGGCCGCCTCAATTTTTGCTCCATACCTCATGTACTACCCCCTACGAGGCTTATTCGAAAATCGAGTTCCATTCGTTTCAGCTCCGATTCACTTCCGGACGACCCCGAATGGAAGCGAATGCAATTTCATAAATCCATAGAGACAAATTATGAAAATATATCCAAAAAATGGGACGCCTCAATTTTTGCCCCATACCTCCTGTACTACCCCCTACGCTGATTATTCGGAAACCGAGTTCCATTCGTTTCACCTCCGATTCACTTCCGGACGACCCCAAATGGACGCGAATGTAATTACATAAATCCATAGGGACAAATTCTGAAAAGATATTCAAAAAATGGGTCGCCTCAATTTTTGCTCCATACCTCGTGTACTACCCCCTACGAGGATTATTCGGAAACCGAGTTCGATTCGTTTCTGCTCCGATTCACTTCCGGACGACCCCAAATGGACGCGAATGCAATTTAATAAATCCATAGGGACAAATTATGAAAAGATATCCAAAAAAGGGCGGCCTCAATTTTTGCACCATACCTCGTGTACTACCCCCCTATGAGGATTATTCGGAAACTGAGTTCCATTCGTTTCAGCTCCGATTCACTTCCGGACGACCCCGAATGGACACGAATGCAATTTCATAAATCCATAGAGACAAATTATGAAAAGATATCCAGAAAACAGGCCGCCTCAATTTTTGCTCCATACCTCGTGTACTACCCCCTACGAGGATTATTCGGAAACCGAGTTCCATTCTTTTAAGCTCCGATTCACTTCCGTACGATCCCGAATGGACGAGAATGCAATTTCATAAATCCATAGGGGCAAATTATGAAAAGATATCCAAAAAATAGGCCGCCTCATTTTTTGCTCCAAACCCCGTGTACTACCCCCTACGAGGATTATTCGGAAACCGAGTTCGATTCGTTTCTGCTCCGATTCACTTCCGGACGACCCCAAATGGACGCGAATGCAATTTAATAAATCTATAGGGACAAATTATGAAAAGATATTCAAAAAATGGGCGCCTAAATTTTTGCTCCATACCTCGTGTACTACCCCCTACGAGGATTATTCAGAAACCGAGTTCGATTCGTTTCTGCTCCGATTCACTTCCGGACGACCCCGAATGGACGCGAATGCAATTTCATAAATCCATAGAGACAAATTATGAAAAGATATCCAAAAAATGGGCTGCCTCAATTTTTGCTCCATACCTCTTGTACTACCCCCTACGAGGATTATTCGGAAACCGAGTTCCATTCTTTTCAGCTCCGATTCACTTCCGGACGATCCCGAATGGACGTGAATGCAATTTCAAAAATCCATAGAGACAAATTATGAAAAGATATCCAAAAAACGGGCTGCCTCAATTTTTGCTCCATACCTCGTGTACTACCCCCTACGAGGCTTATTCGAAAATCGAGTTCCATTCGTTTCAGCTCCGATTCACTTCCGGACGACCCCGAATGGACGCGAATGCAATTTCAAAAATCCATAGGGACAAATTATGAAAAGATATCGAAAAAACAGGCCGCCACAATTTTTGCTCCAAACCTCGTGTACTACTGTAATAACCCCAATTTTTGGGAAATTTTTGAAACCCTTATGAATAGTGTTTTTGCTGAATGAGAAAACTTTTCATGCCACACTATGTAAGGGTTCTGTTATGGATATTCTGGGATATTATTAGTACTCTATGAAGTATATAAGTGTATGTAAAGATCGTCAGAATCCAATTCCGAACACTTTGGTTTTTCCCGGAAATCCACAAGATACGGAGAGAATTGAGTATAAGGTAACAGGATAAAAAGGATTTAAATAAAAGGATTATAGGAGAGGATCATAAAAGGAATATAATATATTGAGAAAGGTTAAGGGAACCTAAGTAATAAGATCCCGGGTATGATCCCTCAAACGATAAACAAAAACGAAAGTTAAGCGAACCGTATAACAGATCAGCGGTCATTAGGCAAACCATTAGGAAGTTAAGCAAAGGGATTAGAGGAAGTGATGTCACCCAACCAATGAGAAGAGGACAAGGAAGGGAGGATGACATAGCAAAGTGATGCAAGCATGACATAGAAGGGAAGGAAATGTGGTGGATTGTTAACCACACAAAATCAAGGGTAAATGGGTAATTGGCCTAAAACAAAACAAAAATCTAGCAACCAAGCAAAACAAATCACAAAACACAAAAGAATCTCTCTTCTTCTCCTTGAAGCTCTCGGGTGCTTTTCTTAGAAAATGGAAGTCCAAGCTCCTCCACTTACTATTTAGCAAGGTAATTATCTAAGCTTCCCCATGGATAGTTACATACTTCCTATAAGTTTAAGCTTCTAATTCCAAGCCAATCTTTTTCTATAAATCATCAAAGAAGATGGTGAATAGTGTTTTCAAGAACTAAAATTTGTGTTCTTGAAGTTTTGTTTAGATTAAGCTTGGTTAAGGGCTTTAAAGGTGATTCCAAGCCATCCTCTTGATTCTCCACTCTCCAAGGAAGGTATAAACTACAAACCCTAGCTTTAGTTTTGAGTATTTAGGAATGGTTATGAGTAGTATAGTATATGTGAAGCATGAAACTTGTTTGTTTAAGAGTTTGGGTTGGAATGGTGGTGATTGATTTGTTGAAATCTTAAGATTTGGTTAAAGAATGTAGTATAGTTTAAATTCAAGTTTTTGGAGTAAGTAAATGGATTATAATGAGTTGGTTTGGGGCTGTTGTAATGTATTTTGGATGGAGTTTGGATTGGGTTATGAATTGGGGTTGGATTGTGGTTGTTTTGAGTTGGTTTAAATTTGGGAAATCGCGTAAACATAGCCGTCGTAATGTCCGATTTTCTTTGGACTGTTTTTGTGCATAGCATTAGGACCCGAGAACCCCCTGCTAAATTGTGACCACTGCCATGTTTAGATAGCTCATGTTACGAGCTTCGTTTTGATAGGTAGTTCGTTCGATTCCGATTTACGGTTTAGGAGAAACGACCGTTTCAAGTAACGGCGTTTCACGGACGAAACTTTTTCCCTCGCCTTACTTTGAAACATAGGTTAAAGACCAAAAAGGGTTAATTAATGTGTGAAACATTTATGGTAAGTGTGTTAGGCAGTTGGTAAGTCATTCGCGAAGGAATCGCTTTAAAACTCGTAAAGGTTAAGTTATTAAAAATGGTGGAGCCGAGGGTACCCGAGTGACTTAAGCAAATCGGTGAGCGTAAAACTAGCATTAGAGTCTAAGTTAGTTAAAGCCTAGATGTACAAGTGATTTTGGTTTAATTCCAACTTACTTGTTGTTTATAGGTTATCAGACTCGTCCCGAGACTTTCTCACCCCCAAGTCGCTCAGGCAAGTATTCTATCCGTTATACTGTTGTTGTGGTGATTATATGTATATGCATTATCTTGTGATATTGCATGATTGTTATTTAGCAAATGTTGCGATATATTGTAGCATGTGATATGGTATATATGCATGCCTGTTTTATATTCTGGAATTACATATCTGTTGGTTATTTGATAATACCTATGCTAGAGGATAGTTGTATCTTGCATATACCCTTAGTATAGGGACTCAAAGGTGAAAATGTTTTCAAAAACCGGGAGTCGAGGATCCCGAGTAGATTTTATAGCTATGGATATTAATATATATATATAGTTATATATATATGGTTATAATTTTCCAAACTATCAATCGAATAAGGTTTATTCGATTACTTTAAACTTTATTATTTATTTGAATATTATTACGAATATTATTCGGAGGCGTATGACTCCTTTTATATTATTAATGAATATTATTTGAATATTCATTCGAGGGCTTATGACTCAATTTATAATAATTATTGAATATTACTTGGATATTCATTTGAGGATGTATGACTCCTTTATTTTATTTAATGAATATTATTTATAATATTCATTCGAGGTATTATGACTCCGATTATGTACTGGATTATATTCTTTATTCTATTAAAGAATAAGGTGTTAATAATCAAACTTATTTTCGATTATTCAAATAAAGATAATACTTTCATATAAGTATATCTTTGGTTATTTAATGTTTATTTCAAGTATAAGTTTTAATACTTCTACTTCAATTATTGTTATAAAGATTATTCTTTATGGGAATATTATTTAAATAATAATATTCAGCCATTTTCTAATATTCTAGGGACTGATTTACTTCATTAAATCAGCCTTACTCCAAACACTCTTTAAAGTGTTTTCGAGTCTTCAAAATGATTTTTAAAAGTCAGAGCGGACCCCAAAACTCATTTTTATATTTAAGATCTTCCTTTTTAAAGGGGACTTAAATACTCGCTCAAAACCTGGGGAATCCGGCTCTGTGGTGTATTTTATATTCGCAACGAGGTTGCAGATTTGGTGAATGATTTGATTACTTGCCCAATGTTCGGGAAGTAAGTCCATTTGATTGAGTCGGCATAAGCGACAGGCCGGGGTACGGTCTATTATTGTGTAAGTGGCTGGGTGACAGTCCATCAACGCGTGAGGGGCCGGGGTACGGTCGAGCGCAAGGTCCTAATGCGGCCAGGGTGATGACCGGTGAGGAATTCATCCATCTACTAGTAGAAAAGGTTACTTATTGGTATCTTTGCCTGATCAGCAGGATATCGGGTTTATGCCAAAATTCTTTTCCTTTCCAAAATTCATTGGATGTTTCGAACTCTGTTCATACTTCACATAACAGAGGTTCCAGGAAATGTTTTCGGGATATATATATATGTGGATATATATATATATCAGGACTAAATAAAGTATCTCATATCTTTCTCATTCAATAATATTTCAAGGATTGAGTCTATTCAAGTCTTATCTTGTGGTCTCATCAGTGGGATGAACTTTTGAAATTGATTATAACTTGAACGGTGGTAGTTCAAGTAGTATATTGGGAATGATATAAGTGTAGTGAAGTATTTGGTAACTTCATCTTTTAAACTTATATGTAATTAATAATTGTCTTATGAATGACAAAGATTTTCAGAAAAACGTTGAGACAAGGTTAGATATATGAGATCACCTTGCAACGATATTTTTATACAGTTATACAATGGGACTTTGTGTATATTATGCATGGAAGAGGACTTCCATTACTTTGAAAAGTATATATGTATATATACTGAATATTTTGCGACTTCATCGCATTAAGATATCAAACTTGGTTCATTTCTTTTGACCAAGATTTTCATGAGTATTATGAGTAGACTCATATACTATTAATCATTATACATATTATTTTGGTGGGCTTGCTGCTCACCCTTGCTTTCTTCTTTCATCACACAACATCAGATAGATAAGATGAACAGGACCAAGCTCCCAATTCGCGATCGGATAGGAAGCGTTTCGCAGCTTCCTATAGGCATTGAAGTCACTGTAGCTGAGGTAGGGAACTACCAATAGACTAGGCTTCAACTTTTGATGTACCAGATTTATGTATATTTATGAATTGTAATAATGGCAATGAAATGTAAATTTATTCAGAACCTTTTTAAGGTGTATTGACATATAATTGTGGAATAAAACGACTTGTGATTATTTTTGGATGTTCATCTCTGAGACTATAACGTGTGGTGTGTGTGTTTATTGTGGGGTCACAGTACAGAGTAGTTGAGAAATTATTAAGATTGGGTGTTAATAAGGGAAATAGAACTCGTGACAACCCGGATCCCCGACCCCGGATCTGGGGGTGTTACAGAAATGGTATCAGAGCTAAGCGTTATAAACCTCAGAGATGATGGGACGTTAAGATAATAAGTTCACTAAGATAATAAGAACTCTTGCCAAGTTCATAGTCGGACTACCTAACGTAGTACTGACAGTTAAAACCCTTATGGGAACCCTTATAAATGTAGCGAAAGAAGCGTAGTTCGTTATCGTATATGGTAGCGGGACTCCGAACCCTGAAGTTGAGGAACAACAGCGCGATGATGTTTATTACTAATTGGAGATCGGATTGTGGATCCGATAGAGTGTCCTAATGCAGGACCGGATGATGTTGATATTGAGAATGTAGCGGTTGAGGATGTTGTCCTAGAAAGGATAGTTGCTGAGAAGGATTCCATGGAGGATCCTGACAAGAATGAATAAAGGACCACTGATGAATTGATGACCATGGTTAGGTCGACTACCAGAGGTAGGATTGGTTGATCACTACCGGAGGTTCGTTCAAGTTTGTAAAGATAGTAGCCCCCTTTAACGTGGCTTACTCGTAAGACTGAGAAGTTCGAATGGACAGAGAAATGCGAGAACAGCTTTCAAAAAAAAAAAAAACTGAAGCAGAGGTTGGTGATGGCCCCTATGCTGGCGTTGCCGGATGGAAAAGGAGATTTTGTGAAGTGTAGTGATGCTTCACACAAGGGCTTAGGGTGCGTGCTTATGCAGCACGGTAAGGTAATCGCGTACATGTCAAGACAATTAAGGTAATATGAAATTCGATATCCCCGCTCATGAGCTTAGGCTCATGGCAATAGTTTTACCCTAAAGATTGGAGGCACTACTTGTATGGAGAGAAGTGCGAGAATTACCTAAGCCATAAGTGCTCTAGTACATTTTCACGTAGAAAGAGCTCAACATATGCCAGAGGAGGCAGTTAGAGATAATCAAGAATAATGATTGGGAGATTCTTTATCATTAGAGGAAAGCCAATATGGTGGCTGATGCCCTTAGTAAAAAAAAAAAAGGAGAGACTCAAGATGATAATGACTTTGGGAGGGTTGATAAGAGATTTTGAAAAAAAAAAAAAAAAAAAAAAAAAAAAAAAAAAAAAAAAAAATTGGAAATAGATATGAAGGTAACCGGAGCCGGTACCGAAAAGTTGTTTGAGATTGCAATACAGCCCGAATTATTGGAAAAGAGCATATTGTGCCAGAAAAAGGTGATGAATGAAGGCAGAGAGCCAACAAATAAATATGAGATTAATACTGAGAAAGATGATAAGGGAATAATGAGGTATTCCTATAGAATTTGGGTTCCAAATGTTTAAAAGCTTAAAGATGAAATCTTAGATGAAAGCTAGTTTGAGGAATAAGAGTTAAAGCAAACCCTGAATGTGATAGTCAGGGAGGACGCCATCAAGATAGAAGGAACCCATAACATAATGAAGTGGAAAATGAGGATTTTAACGTACAAGATAACCCCAAGTATGGGAGAAGGATGAAACATTCCATACTAAGGAAATGGAAAGTCGAGTAAGGAAAGGAGACCCGAGATGGTACTCCAATATGGCAATTCATGGACCTGTCTAAAGAGAACTTAGACTATTATCCCCAACCACCACCCTGAGGGGACAATGCGGCAGGAAATTCTTTCATGACCTTTAAAGCGTTAAGCTCTCAGAGTTCCAAGGAACAAGTTGACCTAGTCGAGGCAAGAGCCTGGCTAAAGGAAATATAGGAATCATCTGAGATTCTAAATGATTGACGAACCACAAAGGACTGTTTTTGTCACTTACCCTCCTAAGAGAGAGGCCACCCGCTGGTGAAAGACCAAGAAAGGTACGGAGCCAGAGGTTATGATAAACTGATTAAAGTTCAGCCAATTGTTTTCAGGAAAGTACTTCCCAAGGTTATGGAGATAGTGTAAAAGCTTAAGAGCCAGAACAAAGGCAGACGAGTATGATGAATTATGAATCTAAGTTGTAAAAGTTATCAAGATTCGTTCTGAAGACACGAATCCAGAATAACGGGATGTTTGAAATCAATGCTTATGTTGTGTTGGTTCATGAAATAACGATAAGAGAAAGGAATATAAAGGCAATAGAGTTTGAGGAATGATAAAGGAATTGGGTATGAGGAAACCCTAAAGACTCGTAGAGATAGAAATAGAAAAGTAGGTAATCGTCCGGATGAGAGTGATTTACCATGAGTTAAATTGATGGTTGAAGGTATAAGAGATAAATATATTTTATCCCCTGTAAGTTGGGAAGATTCGAGGAAACCTTGAGATGATTCGAAGGATAAATAATGAGACGCGGATAGACTGAGGAGACAAGAAAGTAAGAAATTAAGAAAATTGGGTGAAGGAAGTGACCTTCAAGAAGGTAAAGTGTAAGACCGGTGGCATGATACCCAGAAAGGGAGACGCCAGATATGAAAGATATCCCAATATTGAGGTGACTGTTGAGATAAACAACAAAAGTAAATGAGGAATTATTAAGAAGAAGTTCACGTTGAACATGACCAATATCTTCCAGAACATCCTTGTTATCGTTACCAAATTAGGCAAGACAAGCGGATAACCGTTGTTATCTTTTGGAGGCCATATTGATTGACCCCATTTTGAATACAAATGTTATTGTGAAATTAGACATATACTATCGAGGTGGGAATGATTGAATAAGACACCCTTATCAGGGATATATGACTTGATTTATCCATGAATGGATGCGGGTACCTTTTAAAGGTGGAATTAAGGCTAGAACATCGGTAACTTAAAATGAATCCTAGGGGAATGCATAAAGGTTTGCATTTCACCCTTAATAGGGACGGTATGAGTTTTGACAGTATGATTTGGAAAGGGTTAAGGTAACAATAACCTTTAAGAATTAGTGGAGAAATTTTCAGAAGTATATAGACAATGGTTCTAGTAATAGTAAATGGTATTTTGATATGCCCTGTATTTAGGGAACACAGGAGGAACGATTGAAGGATAACCTTAGAGGTTTTACAAGGAGAAAGGTAATATTCAAAATTCTCAAGAATAGAAATGTTGATAAAGGAAATATGACATAATTATATTGATGCCAAGTGAGGCACGTGTTAAACCACGAGAAGGTATGGATCGAACCAGTAATGGTCGAAATTGTTCAGGGCAATTAGGACTTAAGATAGAAGATGCTCTAAGTATAATTGAGAGTCAGTCATGACAGTGATTAACCTCTAAAGACTGAGGCAATAACTTATGGAAAAATGGTGATTTTTTTTTTTACTCATCAGATTTTAAGGAAAGCATTTTCACATAAGCTGTGATTGAAATAAGGTAGAAAATTTATTTGGAGGTGGTTAAAATGACATTGACTGTAAGGAAATTTTACTATCAGGAAAGGCTAAAGAGGTGGTCGACACTTTAAAGGTAAGAGGATAATTATAGGCGCTTGTGCCAAAAGAATACAGTGATGATGGTTAAAACTGTGAAGGTTGTATTATGGTTTGGAAGATTGACATTCTTCCTGATGACTGTGCAATACCCAACCGTAATAGTAGTTGGTAAAGGTATAATTCGTGTAATCGCCATGAACGGGCTATCTATCTTAGAAGATACTATCTTGAGAATAAGCCAGGACCATGTTTCAAAAAGGACTAGACGAACCTTTGAGTAAGTCTTCTATTTAAGGCATATGATTTAGAATGGTATTAACCTGCTATCGTTGCTTTGAGCGAAACTCTTCTGCAATTTTATCTGCTTCATGTCATGTATGTATGTCAGAATCAGGAGTGTACTCCATGAATCAAGAATGGTGATTATGTTAACTCCTTAGAAGAATTAGATACGAGATGTATGGACTCCGTATGGTTAGCTATTAAGACTTCATGGAAAATGAATGACTACAGTAGGTCAGTGGTGGACCATAGTAAGGCAGCAATGATTCTGCGAGTAGTGAGCTGATTACAACCGTGAGAGTTGTATTGGAATGGGTGTTGAGATTGAGTACCACTAATCGGGTCGTGGTAGTGTATAAGTTATCATTGATAGACTAATTAAGTAGAGTATCTACCTAGTGAATAATTATTCTTTCTTATCAATAGAGAGTCGTATTATTATGCGAGGAAGGTTGCGGTGCGAGCATAGAATCCTAGTAACGGTGATATATAGAATGAGATCCCAAATTCGATTTTCGATGTCGAGGGAGTTTCAAAGGTAATTGTGTATAAGCTCGAGGAAGAGCATGGGTCCATAGAATGATGGACGGGATAGCGAAAATATTTAAGCACGTGAAATGCGATGCTATAATACTTGATGTTGATATAAATACATATATGTTTTGTTCTTCTATGACAAACCTCTATAGTTCAGAGGTAGGTTCCAAGCCAGATATTTTGTGGCAGTATATTTTTTTTATATATACAATTCTCTTCAGTTCGTTCTTTTCTCTTCTTTTCATTTCATGTAAGTTGAGAAGAACAACCCTTCCAGAAGGGGAGGTATTGCCGAATGACTGTCTATCTGTGTGATAGAAGCCTAGTAGGATACCAACTATTGTTTAATTGCTTGTCAAGTACTAAAGGCTGGCCACCTTCTGTACTAACTATGCGAGATAACAAGTGTTCATGATCATAGTGATCTCTCAATAAATTCTTTTACTTCTATATGAAGGATTAAGCTTTCGAAAATAGAAACAGCTGAAAAAGGAGTAGTAAAGTTATGGTGGTATTCAGAATGGGAACACATTCGTAATACTAAGGTTGACGTGGTTATTAAAAGGTTATAGAACGCTAACGAGCAAAAGTATAACCAGTATAATATTAGGAACGGAAGGTAGTAGCGATTACGAACTCGAAAAGAATGGGTATTGAGAAGTAAAAGCTCTAATGCTAAACGCTATAATGAGAGTCTGTGCAATAGACTTGAAAGAATTTGGAATGATCACTTAACGCGGATTTAGTTATATCACGACAATAGATCATATGTCATTATCGAGGTGTCACCTTATGAGATCCTTGAGGGAAGATAATGCCGATCTCCCTTATGTTAGGATGAAGTTGTAGAGCGCAAGATGCTCGGACCCGCAGTAGTCCAAAGGACCAGGGATATAATAGATCTAATCAGAGGACGGCTGGTAGTAACCCAAGATGGACATAAGAGGTATGCTGATTTGACTCAAAAAAGGACAAGGAGTATGAAATAGGGGGCCTAGTAATGTTATAGGTATCCCCTTGGAAACCCTTGAAAATGGATTGATGAGGTTCGGAAAGAAAGGAAAGCTAAGTCTATAATTTGTTGGACCCTTGGATATATTAAGATGTTTGGGAAGTTAGCATATGAGCTAGCCCTACCCCCAAACCTGTAGCAAGTTCATAACGTGTTCCACGTATCAATGTTAAGGAAGTGTAATTCGGATGCCAGACAAATAGGGGCATATGAGCGCATAGACATGCAACCAGACGTAACCTATATGGAGCAACCAGGAAGGGTATAGAGTAAAAAGGAACGAGTGCTTAGGAGAAGGGTTATCAAACTAGTAAGAGTTTGATGGTAGAACCACAATGTGGGAAAATTTACTCGAGAGTTAGAAAGTGCAATGCTAAGAGAGTATCCCTATTCATTTTCTATCTGATTCCGGGACAGAATCCTTTTAAGGAGGGGAGACTGTAATAACCCCAATTTTTGGGAAATTTTTGAAACCCTTATGAATAGTGTTTTTGCTGAATGAGAAAACTTTTCATGCCACACTATGTAAGGGTTCTGTTATGGATATTCTGGGATATTATTAGTACTCTATGAAGTATATAAGTGTATGTAAAGATCGTCAGAATCCAATTCCGAACACTTTGGTTTTTCCCGGAAATCCACAAGATACGGAGAGAATTGAGTATAAGGTAACAGGATAAAAAGGATTTAAATAAAAGGATTATAGGAGAGGATCATAAAAGGAATATAATATATTGAGAAAGGTTAAGGGAACCTAAGTAATAAGATCCCGGGTATGATCCCTCAAACGATAAACAAAAACGAAAGTTAAGCGAACCGTATAACAGATCAGCGGTCATTAGGCAAACCATTAGGAAGTTAAGCAAAGGGATTAGAGGAAGTGATGTCACCCAACCAATGAGAAGAGGACAAGGAAGGGAGGATGACATAGCAAAGTGATGCAAGCATGACATAGAAGGGAAGGAAATGTGGTGGATTGTTAACCACACAAAATCAAGGGTAAATGGGTAATTGGCCTAAAACAAAACAAAAATCTAGCAACCAAGCAAAACAAATCACAAAACACAAAAGAATCTCTCTTCTTCTCCTTGAAGCTCTCGGGTGCTTTTCTTAGAAAATGGAAGTCCAAGCTCCTCCACTTACTATTTAGCAAGGTAATTATCTAAGCTTCCCCATGGATAGTTACATACTTCCTATAAGTTTAAGCTTCTAATTCCAAGCCAATCTTTTTCTATAAATCATCAAAGAAGATGGTGAATAGTGTTTTCAAGAACTAAAATTTGTGTTCTTGAAGTTTTGTTTAGATTAAGCTTGGTTAAGGGCTTTAAAGGTGATTCCAAGCCATCCTCTTGATTCTCCACTCTCCAAGGAAGGTATAAACTACAAACCCTAGCTTTAGTTTTGAGTATTTAGGAATGGTTATGAGTAGTATAGTATATGTGAAGCATGAAACTTGTTTGTTTAAGAGTTTGGGTTGGAATGGTGGTGATTGATTTGTTGAAATCTTAAGATTTGGTTAAAGAATGTAGTATAGTTTAAATTCAAGTTTTTGGAGTAAGTAAATGGATTATAATGAGTTGGTTTGGGGCTGTTGTAATGTATTTTGGATGGAGTTTGGATTGGGTTATGAATTGGGGTTGGATTGTGGTTGTTTTGAGTTGGTTTAAATTTGGGAAATCGCGTAAACATAGCCGTCGTAATGTCCGATTTTCTTTGGACTGTTTTTGTGCATAGCATTAGGACCCGAGAACCCCCTGCTAAATTGTGACCACTGCCATGTTTAGATAGCTCATGTTACGAGCTTCGTTTTGATAGGTAGTTCGTTCGATTCCGATTTACGGTTTAGGAGAAACGACCGTTTCAAGTAACGGCGTTTCACGGACGAAACTTTTTCCCTCGCCTTACTTTGAAACATAGGTTAAAGACCAAAAAGGGTTAATTAATGTGTGAAACATTTATGGTAAGTGTGTTAGGCAGTTGGTAAGTCATTCGCGAAGGAATCGCTTTAAAACTCGTAAAGGTTAAGTTATTAAAAATGGTGGAGCCGAGGGTACCCGAGTGACTTAAGCAAATCGGTGAGCGTAAAACTAGCATTAGAGTCTAAGTTAGTTAAAGCCTAGATGTACAAGTGATTTTGGTTTAATTCCAACTTACTTGTTGTTTATAGGTTATCAGACTCGTCCCGAGACTTTCTCACCCCCAAGTCGCTCAGGCAAGTATTCTATCCGTTATACTGTTGTTGTGGTGATTATATGTATATGCATTATCTTGTGATATTGCATGATTGTTATTTAGCAAATGTTGCGATATATTGTAGCATGTGATATGGTATATATGCATGCCTGTTTTATATTCTGGAATTACATATCTGTTGGTTATTTGATAATACCTATGCTAGAGGATAGTTGTATCTTGCATATACCCTTAGTATAGGGACTCAAAGGTGAAAATGTTTTCAAAAACCGGGAGTCGAGGATCCCGAGTAGATTTTATAGCTATGGATATTAATATATATATAGTTATATATATATGGTTATAATTTTCCAAACTATCAATCGAATAAGGTTTATTCGATTACTTTAAACTTTATTATTTATTTGAATATTATTACGAATATTATTCGGAGGCGTATGACTCCTTTTATATTATTAATGAATATTATTTGAATATTCATTCGAGGGCTTATGACTCAATTTATAATAATTATTGAATATTACTTGGATATTCATTTGAGGATGTATGACTCCTTTATTTTATTTAATGAATATTATTTATAATATTCATTCGAGGTATTATGACTCCGATTATGTACTGGATTATATTCTTTATTCTATTAAAGAATAAGGTGTTAATAATCAAACTTATTTTCGATTATTCAAATAAAGATAATACTTTCATATAAGTATATCTTTGGTTATTTAATGTTTATTTCAAGTATAAGTTTTAATACTTCTACTTCAATTATTGTTATAAAGATTATTCTTTATGGGAATATTATTTAAATAATAATATTCAGCCATTTTCTAATATTCTAGGGACTGATTTACTTCATTAAATCAGCCTTACTCCAAACACTCTTTAAAGTGTTTTCGAGTCTTCAAAATGATTTTTAAAAGTCAGAGCGGACCCCAAAACTCATTTTTATATTTAAGATCTTCCTTTTTAAAGGGGACTTAAATACTCGCTCAAAACCTGGGGAATCCGGCTCTGTGGTGTATTTTATATTCGCAACGAGGTTGCAGATTTGGTGAATGATTTGATTACTTGCCCAATGTTCGGGAAGTAAGTCCATTTGATTGAGTCGGCATAAGCGACAGGCCGGGGTACGGTCTATTATTGTGTAAGTGGCTGGGTGACAGTCCATCAACGCGTGAGGGGCCGGGGTACGGTCGAGCGCAAGGTCCTAATGCGGCCAGGGTGATGACCGGTGAGGAATTCATCCATCTACTAGTAGAAAAGGTTACTTATTGGTATCTTTGCCTGATCAGCAGGATATCGGGTTTATGCCAAAATTCTTTTCCTTTCCAAAATTCATTGGATGTTTCGAACTCTGTTCATACTTCACATAACAGAGGTTCCAGGAAATGTTTTCGGGATATATATATATGTGGATATATATATATATCAGGACTAAATAAAGTATCTCATATCTTTCTCATTCAATAATATTTCAAGGATTGAGTCTATTCAAGTCTTATCTTGTGGTCTCATCAGTGGGATGAACTTTTGAAATTGATTATAACTTGAACGGTGGTAGTTCAAGTAGTATATTGGGAATGATATAAGTGTAGTGAAGTATTTGGTAACTTCATCTTTTAAACTTATATGTAATTAATAATTGTCTTATGAATGACAAAGATTTTCAGAAAAACGTTGAGACAAGGTTAGATATATGAGATCACCTTGCAACGATATTTTTATACAGTTATACAATGGGACTTTGTGTATATTATGCATGGAAGAGGACTTCCATTACTTTGAAAAGTATATATGTATATATACTGAATATTTTGCGACTTCATCGCATTAAGATATCAAACTTGGTTCATTTCTTTTGACCAAGATTTTCATGAGTATTATGAGTAGACTCATATACTATTAATCATTATACATATTATTTTGGTGGGCTTGCTGCTCACCCTTGCTTTCTTCTTTCATCACACAACATCAGATAGATAAGATGAACAGGACCAAGCTCCCAATTCGCGATCGGATAGGAAGCGTTTCGCAGCTTCCTATAGGCATTGAAGTCACTGTAGCTGAGGTAGGGAACTACCAATAGACTAGGCTTCAACTTTTGATGTACCAGATTTATGTATATTTATGAATTGTAATAATGGCAATGAAATGTAAATTTATTCAGAACCTTTTTAAGGTGTATTGACATATAATTGTGGAATAAAACGACTTGTGATTATTTTTGGATGTTCATCTCTGAGACTATAACGTGTGGTGTGTGTGTTTATTGTGGGGTCACAGTACAGAGTAGTTGAGAAATTATTAAGATTGGGTGTTAATAAGGGAAATAGAACTCGTGACAACCCGGATCCCCGACCCCGGATCTGGGGGTGTTACAACTACCCCCTACGCGGATTATTCGGAAACCGAGTTCCATTCGTTTCAGCTCCGATTCACTTCCAGACGATCCCGAATGGATGCGAATGCAATTTCATAAATCCATAGGGACAAATTATGAAAACATATCCAAAAAACTGGCCGCCTCAATTTTTGCTCCATACCTCGTGTACTACCCCCTATGAGGATTATTCGGAAACTGAGTTCCATTCGTTTCAGCTCCGTTTCACTTCCGGACGACCCCGAATGGACGCGAATGCAATTTCATAAATCCATAGAGACAAATTATGAAAAGATATCCAAAAAATGGGTCGCCTCAATTTTTGCTCCATACCTCGTGTACTACCCCCTACGAGGATTATTCGGAAACCGAGTTCCATTTGTTTCAGCTCCGATTCACTTCCGGACGATCCCGAATGGACGCGAATGCAATTTCAAAAATCCATAGGGATAAATTATAAAAAGATATCGAAAAAACAGGCCGCCTCAATTTTTGCTCCAAACCTCGTGTACTACCCCCTACGCGGATTATTCGGAAACCGAGTTCTATTCGTTTCAGCTCCGATTCACTTCCGGACGATCCCGAATGGATGCGAATGCAATTTCATAAGTCTATAGGGACAAATTATGAAAACATATCCAAAAAAAGGGCCGCCTCAATTTTTGCTCCATACCTCGTGTACTACCCCCTACGAGGCTTATTCGAAAATCGAGTTCCATTCGTTTCAGCTCCGATTCACTTCCGGACGACCTCGAATGGACGCGAATGTAATTTCATAAATCCATAGAGACAAATTATGAAAAGATATCCAAAAAACGGGATGCCTCAATTTTTGCCCCATACCTCCTGTACTACCCCCTACGCGAACTATTCGGAAACCGAGTTCCATTCGTTTCACCTCCGATTCACTTCCGGACGACCCCGAATGGACGCGAATGTAATTACATAAATCCATAGGGACAAATTATGAAAAGATATTCAAAAAATGGGTCGCCTCAATTTTTGCTCCAAACCTCGTGTACTACCCCCTACGCGGATTATTCGGAAACCGAGTTCCATTCGTTTCAGCTCCGATTCACTTCCGGACGATCCCGAATGGATGCGAATGCAATTTCATAAATCCATAGGGACAAATTATGAAAACATATCCAAAAAACGGGCCGCCTCAATTTTTGCTCCATACCTCGTGTACTACCCCCTATGAAGATTATTCGGAAACTGAGTTCCATTCGTTTCAGCTCCGATTCACTTCCGGACGACCCCGAATGGACGCGAATGCAATTTCATAAATCAGTAGAGACAAATTATGAAAATATATCCAAAAAATAGGCCGCCTCAATTTTTGCTCCATACCTCGTGTACTACCCCCTAGGAGGATTATTCGGAAACCGAGTTCCATTTATTTCAGCTCCGATTCACTTCCGGACGATCCCGAATGGACGCGAATGCAATTTCAAAAATCCATAGGGACAAATTATGAAAAGATATCGAAAAAACAGGCCGCCTCAATTTTTGCTCCAAACCTCGTATACTACCCCCTACGCGGATTATTCGGAAACCGAGTTCCATTCGTTTCAGCTCCGATTCACTTCCGGACGATCCCGAATGGATGCGAATGCAATTTCATAAATCCATAGGGACAAATTATGAAAACATATCTAAAAAATGGGCCGCCTCAATTTTTGCTCCAAACCTCGTGTACTACCCCCTACGAGGCTTATTCGAAAATCGAGTTCCATTCATTTCAGCTCCGATTCACTTCCGGACGACCCCGAATGGACGCGAATGTAATTTCATAAATCCATAGAGACAAATTATGAAAAGATATCCAAAAAACGGGATGCCTCAATTTTTGCCCCATACCTCCTGTACTACCCCCTACGCGAACTATTCGGAAACCGAGTTCCATTCGTTTCACCTCCGATTCACTTCCGGACGACCCCGAATGGACGCGAATGTAATTACATAAATCCATAGGGACAAATTATGAAAAGATATTCAAAAAATGGGTCGCCTCAATTTTTGCTCCATACCTCGTGTACTACCCCCTACGAGGATTATTCGGACACCGAGTTCCATTCTTTTAAGCTCCGATTCACTTCCGGACGATCCTGAATGGACGCGAATGCAATTTCATAAATCCATAGGGGAAAATTATGAAAAGATATCCAAAAAACAGGCCGCCTCAATTTTTGCTCCAAACCTCGTGTACTACCCCCTACGAGGATTATTCGGAAACCGAGTTCGATTCGTTTCTGCTCCGATTCACTTCCGGACGACCCCAAATGGACGCGAATGCAATTTAATAAATCTATAGGGACAAATTATGAAAAGATATTCAAAAAATGGCTGCCTCAATTTTTGCTCCATACCTCGTGTACTACCCCCTACGAGGCTTATTCGAAAATCGAGTTCCATTCGTTTCAGCTCCGATTCACTTCCGGACGACCCCGAATGGACGCGAATGCAATTTCAAAAATCCATAGGGACAAATTATGAAAAGATATCGAAAAAACAGGCCGCCTCAATTTTTGCTCCAAACCTCGTGTACTACCCCCTACGCGGATTATTCGGAAATCGAGTTCCATTCGTTTCAGCTCAGATTCACTTCCGGACGATCCCGAATGGATGCGAATGCAATTTCATAAATCCATAGGGACAAATTATGAAAACATATCCAAAAAACGGGCCGCCTCAATTTTTGCTCCATACCTCGTGTACTACCCCCTACGAGGATTATTCAGAAACCGAGTTCGATTCGTTTCTGCTCCGATTCACTTCCGGACGACCCCGAATGGACGCGAATGCAATTTCATAAATCCATAGAGACAAATTATGAAAAGATATCCAAAAAATGGGCTGCCTCAATTTTTGCTCCATACCTCTTGTACTACCCCCTACGAGGATTATTCGAAAACCGAGTTCCATTCTTTTCAGCTCCGATTCACTTCCGGACGATCCCGAATGGACGCGAATGCAATTTCAAAAATCCATAGAGACAAATTATGAAAAGATATCCAAAAAACGGGCCGCCTCAATTTTTGCTCCATACCTAGTGTACTACCCCCTACGAGGCTTATTCGAAAATCGAGTTCCATTCGTTTCAGCTCCGATTCACTTCCGGACGACCCCGAATGGACGCGAATGCAATTTCAAAAATCCATAGGGACAAATTATGAAAAGATATCGAAAAAACAGGCCGCCTCAATTTTTGCTCCAAACCTCGTGTACTACCCCCTACGCGGATTATTCGGAAACCGAGTTCCATTCGTTTCAGCTCCGATTCACTTCCGGACGATCCCGAATGGATGCGAATGCAATTTCATAAATACATAGGGACAAATTATGAAAACATATCCAAAAAACGGGCCGCCTCAATTTTTGCTCCATACCTCGTGTACTACCCCCTATGAAGATTATTCGGAAACTGAGTTCCATTCGTTTCAGCTCCGATTCACTTCCGGACGACCCCGAATGGACGCGAATGCAATTTCATAAATCCATAGAGACAAATTATGAAAAGATATCCAAAAAATGGGCCGCCTCAATTTTTGCTCCAAACCTCGTGTACTACCCCCTACGAGGCTTATTCGAAAATCGAGTTCCATTCATTTCAGCTCCGATTCACTTCCGGACGACCCCGAATGGACGCGAATGTAATTTCATAAATCCATAGAGACAAATTATGAAAAGATATCCAAAAAACGGGATGCCTCAATTTTTGCCCCATACCTCCTGTACTACCCCCTACGCGAACTATTCGGAAACCGAGTTCCATTCGTTTCACCTCCGATTCACTTCCGGACGACCCCGAATGGACGCGAATGTAATTACATAAATCCATAGGGACAAATTATGAAAAGATATTCAAAAAATGGGTCGCCTCAATTTTTGCTCCATACCTCGTGTACTACCCCCTACGAGGATTATTCGGACACCGAGTTCCATTCTTTTAAGCTCCGATTCACTTCCGGACGATCCTGAATGGACGCGAATGCAATTTCATAAATCCATAGGGGCAAATTATGAAAAGATATCCAAAAAACAGGCCGCCTCAATTTTTGCTCCAAACCTCGTGTATACGAGGATTATTCGGAAACCGAGTTCGATTCGTTTCTGCTCCGATTCACTTCCGGACGACCCCAAATGGACGCGAATGCAATTTAATAAATCTATAGGGACAAATTATGAAAAGATATTCAAAAAATGGCTGCCTCAATTTTTGCTCCATACCTCGTGTACTACCCCCTACGAGGATTATTCAGAAACCGAGTTCGATTCGTTTCTGCTCCGATTCACTTCCGGACGACCCCGAATGGACGCGAATGCAATTTCATAAATCCATAGAGACAAATTATGAAAAGATATCCAAAAAATGGGCTGCCTCAATTTTTGCTCCATACCTCTTGTACTACCCCCTACGAGGATTATTCGGAAACCGAGTTCCATTTTTTTCAGCTCCGATTCACTTCCGGACGACCCCAAATGGACGCGAATGCAATTTTTTTTTTTTGCTAAATTATGTGTATTTCAAAAAACCAGGAACCAGCAGGGATTCACCCTATGCTCTATGACAGGCCATAGAGGGAGAGCTATCTATAGCCAAAAAAATATTCAAAAAATGGGCGCCTCAATTTTTGCTCCATACCTCGTGTACTACCCCCTACGAGGATTATTCAAAAACCGAGTTCGATTCGTTTCTGCTCCGATTCACTTCCGGACGACCCCGAATGGACGCGAATGCAATTTCATAAATCCTTAGAGACAAATTATGAAAAGATATCCAAAAAACGGGATGCCTCAATTTTTGCTCCATACCTCGTGTACTACCCCCTACGAGGATTATTCGGAAACCGAGTTCCATTCGTTTCAGCTCCGATTCACTTCCGGATGATCCCGAATGGACGCGAATGCAATTTCAAAAATCCATAGGGACAAATTATTAAAAGATATCAAAAAAATAGGCCGCCTCAATTTTTGCTCCAAACCTCGTGTACTACCCCCTACGCGGATTATTCGGAAACTGAGTTCCATTCGTTTCAGCTCCGATTCACTTCCGGACGATCCCGAATGGATGCGAATGCAATTTCATAAATCCATAGGGACAAATTATGAAAACATATCCAAAAAACGGGCCGCCTCAATTTTTGCTCCATACCTCGTGTACTACCCCCTACGAGGCTTATTTGAAAATCGAGTTTCATTCGTTTCAGCTCCGATTCACTTCCGGACGACCCCGAATGGACGCGAATGCAATTTCATAAATCCATAGAGACAATTTATGAAAAGATATCCAAAAAACGGGACGCCTTAATTTTTACTCCATACCTAGTGTACTACCCTCTACGTGGATTATTCGGAAACCGAGTTCCATTCGTTTCACCTCCGATTCACTTCCGGACGACCCCGAATGGACGCGAATGTAATTACATAAATCCATAGGGACAAATTATGAAATGATATTCGAAAAATGGGTCACCTCAATTTTTGCTCCATACCTCGTGTACTACCCCCTACGAGGATTATTCGGAAACCGAGTTCGATTCGTTTCTGCTCCGATTCACTTCCGGACGACCCCAAATGGACGCGAATGCAATTTAATAAATCCATAGGGAAAAATTATGAAAAGATATCCAAAAAACGGGCCGCCTCAATTTTTGCTCCATACCTCGTGTACTACCCCCTACGAGGATTATTCGGAAACCGAGTTCCATTTGTTTCAGCTCCGATTCACTTCCGAACGATCCCGAATGGACGCGAATGCAATTTCAAAAATCCATAGGGACAAATTATGAAAAGATATCGAAAAAACAGGCCGCCTCAATTTTTGCTCCAAACCTCGTGTACTACCCCCTACGCGGATTATTCGGAAACCGAGTTCCATTCGTTTCAGCTCCGATTCACTTCCGGACGATCCCGAATGGATGCGAATGCAATTTCATAAATCCATAGGAACAAATTATGAAAACATATCCAAAAAATGGGCCGCCTCAATTTTTGCTCCATACCTCATGTACTACCCCCTACGAGGCTTATTCGAAAATCGAGTTCCATTCGTTTCAGCTCCGATTCACTTCCGGACGACCCCGAATGGAAGCGAATGCAATTTCATAAATCCATAGAGACAAATTATGAAAATATATCCAAAAAAATGGGACGCCTCAATTTTTGCCCCATACCTCCTGTACTACCCCCTACGCTGATTATTCGGAAACCGAGTTCCATTCGTTTCACCTCCGATTCACTTCCGGACGACCCCGAATGGACGCGAATGTAATTACATAAATCCATAGGGACAAATTCTGAAAAGATATTCAAAAAATGGGTCGCCTCAATTTTTGCTCCATACCTCGTGTACTACCCCCTACGAGGATTATTCGGAAACCGAGTTCGATTCGTTTCTGCTCCGATTCACTTCCGGACGACCCCAAATGGACGCGAATGCAATTTAATAAATCCATAGGGACAAATTATGAAAAGATATCCAAAAAAGGGCGGCCTCAATTTTTGCACCATACCTCGTGTACTACCCCCCTATGAGGATTATTCGGAAACTGAGTTCCATTCGTTTCAGCTCCGATTCACTTCCGGACGACCCCGAATGGACACGAATGCAATTTCATAAATCCATAGAGACAAATTATGAAAAGATATCCAGAAAACAGGCCGCCTCAATTTTTGCTCCATACCTCGTGTACTACCCCCTACGAGGATTATTCGGAAACCGAGTTCCATTCTTTTAAGCTCCGATTCACTTCCGTACGATCCCGAATGGACGAGAATGCAATTTCATAAATCCATAGGGGAAAATTATGAAAAGATATCCAAAAAATAGGCCGCCTCATTTTTTGCTCCAAACCCCGTGTACTACCCCCTACGAGGATTATTCGGAAACCGAGTTCGATTCGTTTCTGCTCCGATTCACTTCCGGACGACCCCAAATGGACGCGAATGCAATTTAATAAATCTATAGGGACAAATTATGAAAAGATATTCAAAAAATGGGCGCCTAAATTTTTGCTCCATACCTCGTGTACTACCCCCTACGAGGATTATTCAGAAACCGAGTTCGATTCGTTTCTGCTCCGATTCACTTCCGGACGACCCCGAATGGACGCGAATGCAATTTCATAAATCCATAGAGACAAATTATGAAGAGATATCCAAAAAAACGGGCTGCCTCAATTTTTGCTCCATACCTCGTGTACTACCCCTTACGAGGATTGTTCGGAAACCGAGTTCCATTCGTTTCAGCTCCGATTCACTTCCGGACGATCCCGAATGGACGCGAATGCAATTTCAAAAATCCATAGAGACAAATTATGAAAAGATATCCAAAAAACGGGCCGCCTCAATTTTTGCTCCATACCTAGTGTACTACCCCCTACGAGGCTTATTCGAAAATCGAGTTCCATTCGTTTCAGCTCCGATTCACTTCCGGACGACCCCGAATGGACGCGAATGCAATTTCAAAAATCCATAGGGACAAATTATGAAAAGATATCGAAAAAACAGACCGCCTCAATTTTTGCTCCAAACCTCGTGTACTACCCCCTACGCGGATTATTCGGAAACCGAGTTCCATTCGTTTCAGCTCCGATTCACTTCCGGATGATCCCGAATGGACGCGAATGCAATTTCAAAAATCCATAGGGACAAATTATTAAAAGATATCAAAAAAATAGGCCGCCTCAATTTTTGCTCCAAACCTCGTGTACTACCCCCTACGCGGATTATTCGGAAACTGAGTTCCATTCGTTTCAGCTCCGATTCACTTCCGGACGATCCCGAATGGATGCGAATGCAATTTCATAAATCCATAGGGACAAATTATGAAAACATATCCAAAAAACGGGCCGCCTCAATTTTTGCTCCATACCTCGTGTACTACCCCCTACGAGGCTTATTTGAAAATCGAGTTTCATTCGTTTCAGCTCCGATTCACTTCCGGACGACCCCGAATGGACGCGAATGCAATTTCATAAATCCATAGAGACAATTTATGAAAAGATATCCAAAAAACGGGACGCCTTAATTTTTACTCCATACCTAGTGTACTACCCTCTACGTGGATTATTCGGAAACCGAGTTCCATTCGTTTCACCTCCGATTCACTTCCGGACGACCCCGAATGGACGCGAATGTAATTACATAAATCCATAGGGACAAATTATGAAATGATATTCGAAAAATGGGTCACCTCAATTTTTGCTCCATACCTCGTGTACTACCCCCTACGAGGATTATTCGGAAACCGAGTTCGATTCGTTTCTGCTCCGATTCACTTCCGGACGACCCCAAATGGACGCGAATGCAATTTAATAAATCCATAGGGAAAAATTATGAAAAGATATCCAAAAAACGGGCCGCCTCAATTTTTGCTCCATACCTCGTGTACTACCCCCTACGAGGATTATTCGGAAACCGAGTTCCATTTGTTTCAGCTCCGATTCACTTCCGAACGATCCCGAATGGACGCGAATGCAATTTCAAAAATCCATAGGGACAAATTATGAAAAGATATCGAAAAAACAGGCCGCCTCAATTTTTGCTCCAAACCTCGTGTACTACCCCCTACGCGGATTATTCGGAAACCGAGTTCCATTCGTTTCAGCTCCGATTCACTTCCGGACGATCCCGAATGGATGCGAATGCAATTTCATAAATCCATAGGAACAAATTATGAAAACATATCCAAAAAATGGGCCGCCTCAATTTTTGCTCCATACCTCATGTACTACCCCCTACGAGGCTTATTCGAAAATCGAGTTCCATTCGTTTCAGCTCCGATTCACTTCCGGACGACCCCGAATGGAAGCGAATGCAATTTCATAAATCCATAGAGACAAATTATGAAAATATATCCAAAAAAATGGGACGCCTCAATTTTTGCCCCATACCTCCTGTACTACCCCCTACGCTGATTATTCGGAAACCGAGTTCCATTCGTTTCACCTCCGATTCACTTCCGGACGACCCCGAATGGACGCGAATGTAATTACATAAATCCATAGGGACAAATTCTGAAAAGATATTCAAAAAATGGGTCGCCTCAATTTTTGCTCCATACCTCGTGTACTACCCCCTACGAGGATTATTCGGAAACCGAGTTCGATTCGTTTCTGCTCCGATTCACTTCCGGACGACCCCAAATGGACGCGAATGCAATTTAATAAATCCATAGGGACAAATTATGAAAAGATATCCAAAAAAGGGCGGCCTCAATTTTTGCACCATACCTCGTGTACTACCCCCCTATGAGGATTATTCGGAAACTGAGTTCCATTCGTTTCAGCTCCGATTCACTTCCGGACGACCCCGAATGGACACGAATGCAATTTCATAAATCCATAGAGACAAATTATGAAAAGATATCCAGAAAACAGGCCGCCTCAATTTTTGCTCCATACCTCGTGTACTACCCCCTACGAGGATTATTCGGAAACCGAGTTCCATTCTTTTAAGCTCCGATTCACTTCCGTACGATCCCGAATGGACGAGAATGCAATTTCATAAATCCATAGGGGAAAATTATGAAAAGATATCCAAAAAATAGGCCGCCTCATTTTTTGCTCCAAACCCCGTGTACTACCCCCTACGAGGATTATTCGGAAACCGAGTTCGATTCGTTTCTGCTCCGATTCACTTCCGGACGACCCCAAATGGACGCGAATGCAATTTAATAAATCTATAGGGACAAATTATGAAAAGATATTCAAAAAATGGGCGCCTAAATTTTTGCTCCATACCTCGTGTACTACCCCCTACGAGGATTATTCAGAAACCGAGTTCGATTCGTTTCTGCTCCGATTCACTTCCGGACGACCCCGAATGGACGCGAATGCAATTTCATAAATCCATAGAGACAAATTATGAAGAGATATCCAAAAAACGGGCTGCCTCAATTTTTGCTCCATACCTCGTGTACTACCCCTTACGAGGATTGTTCGGAAACCGAGTTCCATTCGTTTCAGCTCCGATTCACTTCCGGACGATCCCGAATGGACGCGAATGCAATTTCAAAAATCCATAGAGACAAATTATGAAAAGATATCCAAAAAACGGGCCGCCTCAATTTTTGCTCCATACCTAGTGTACTACCCCCTACGAGGCTTATTCGAAAATCGAGTTCCATTCGTTTCAGCTCCGATTCACTTCCGGACGACCCCGAATGGACGCGAATGCAATTTCAAAAATCCATAGGGACAAATTATGAAAAGATATCGAAAAAACAGACCGCCTCAATTTTTGCTCCAAACCTCGTGTACTACCCCCTACGCGGATTATTCGGAAACCGAGTTCCATTCGTTTCAGCTCCGATTCACTTCCGGACGATCCCGAATGGATGCGAATGCAATTTCATAAATCCATAGGGACAAATTATGAAAACATATCCAAAAAACGGGCCGCCTCAATTTTTGCTCCATACCTCGTGTACTACCCCCTATGAAGATTATTCGGAAACTGAGTTCCATTCGTTTCAGCTCCGATTCACTTCCGGACGACCCCGAATGGACGCGAATGCAATTTCATAAATCCATAGAGACAAATTATGAAAAGATATCCAAAAAATAGGCCGCCTCAATTTTTGCTCCATACCTCGTGTACTACCCCCTAGGAGGATTATTCGGAAACCGAGTTCCATTTGTTTCAGCTCCGATTCACTTCCGGACGATCCCGAATGGACGCGAATGCAATTTCAAAAATCCATAGGGACAAATTATGAAAAGATATCGAAAAAACAGGCCGCCTCAATTTTTGCTCCAAACCTCGTGTACTACCCCCTACGCGGATTATTCGGAAACCGAGTTCCATTCGTTTCAGCTCCGATTCACTTCCGGACGATCCCGAATGGATGCGAATGCAATTTCATAAATCCATAGGGACAAATTATGAAAACATATCTAAAAAATGGGCCGCCTCAATTTTTGCTCCAAACCTCGTGTACTACCCCCTACGAGGCTTATTCGAAAATCGAGTTCCATTCATTTCAGCTCCGATTCACTTCCGGACGACCCCGAATGGACGCGAATGTAATTTCATAAATCCATAGAGACAAATTATGAAAAGATATCCAAAAAATGGGATGCCTCAATTTTTGCCCCATACCTCCTGTACTACCCCCTACGCGAACTATTCGGAAACCGAGTTCCATTCGTTTCACCTCCGATTCACTTCCGGACGACCCCGAATGGACGCGAATGTAATTACATAAATCCATAGGGACAAATTATGAAAAGATATTCAAAAAATGGGTCGCCTCAATTTTTGCTCCATACCTCGTGTACTACCCCCTACGAGGATTATTCGGACACCGAGTTCCATTCTTTTAAGCTCCGATTCACTTCCGGACGATCCTGAATGGACGCGAATGCAATTTCATAAATCCATAGGGGAAAATTATGAAAAGATATCCAAAAAACAGGCCGCCTCAATTTTTGCTCCAAACCTCGTGTACTACCCCCTACGAGGATTATTCGGAAACCGAGTTCGATTCGTTTCTGCTCCGATTCACTTCCGGACGACCCCAAATGGACGCGAATGCAATTTAATAAATCTATAGGGACAAATTATGAAAAGATATTCAAAAAATGGCTGCCTCAATTTTTGCTCCATACCTCGTGTACTACCCCCTACGAGGATTATTCAGAAACCGAGTTCGATTCGTTTCTGCTCCGATTCACTTCCGGACGACCCCGAATGGACGCGAATGCAATTTCATAAATCCATAGAGACAAATTATGAAAAGATATCCAAAAAATGGGCTGCCTCAATTTTTGCTCCATACCTCTTGTACTACCCCCTACGAGGATTATTCGGAAACCGAGTTCCATTTTTTTCAGCTCCGATTCACTTCCGGACGATCCCGAATGGACGCGAATGCAATTTCAAAAATCCATAGAGACAAATTATGAAAAGATATCCAAAAAACGGGCTGCCTCAATTTTTGCTCCATACCTCGTGTACTACCCCCTACGAGGCTTATTCGAAAATCGAGTTCCATTCGTTTCAGCTCCGATTCACTTCCGGACGACCCCGAATGGACGCGAATGCAATTTCAAAAATCCATAGGGACAAATTATGAAAAGATATCGAAAAAACAGGCCGCCTCAATTTTTGCTCCAAACCTCGTGTACTACCCCCTACGCGGATTATTCGGAAATCGAGTTCCATTCGTTTCAGCTCAGATTCACTTCCGGACGATCCCGAATGGATGCGAATGCAATTTCATAAATCCATAGGGACAAATTATGAAAACATATCCAAAAAACGGGCCGCCTCAATTTTTGCTCCATACCTCGTGTACTACCCCCTACGAGGATTATTCAGAAACCGAGTTCGATTCGTTTCTGCTCCGATTCACTTCCGGACGACCCCGAATGGACGCGAATGCAATTTCATAAATCCATAGAGACAAATTATGAAAAGATATCCAAAAAATGGGCTGCCTCAATTTTTGCTCCATACCTCTTGTACTACCCCCTACGAGGATTATTCGGAAACCGAGTTCCATTCTTTTCAGCTCCGATTCACTTCCGGACGATCCCGAATGGACGCGAATGCAATTTCAAAAATCCATAAAGACAAATTATGAAAAGATATCCAAAAAACGGGCTGCCTCAATTTTTGCTCCATACCTCGTGTACTACCCCCTACGAGGCTTATTCGAAAATCGAGTTCCATTCGTTTCAGCTCCGATTCACTTCCGGACGACCCCGAATGGACGCGAATGCAATTTCAAAAATCCATAGGGACAAATTATGAAAAGATATCGAAAAAACAGGCCGCCACAATTTTTGCTCCAAACCTCGTGTACTACCCCCTACGCGGATTATTCGGAAACCGAGTTCCATTCGTTTCAGCTCCGATTCACTTCCAGACGATCCCGAATGGATGCGAATGCAATTTCATAAATCCATAGGGACAAATTATGAAAACATATCCAAAAAACTGGCCGCCTCAATTTTTGCTCCATACCTCGTGTACTACCCCCTATGAGGATTATTCGGAAACTGAGTTCCATTCGTTTCAGCTCCGTTTCACTTCCGGACGACCCCGAATGGACGCGAATGCAATTTCATAAATCCATAGAGACAAATTATGAAAAGATATCCAAAAAATGGGTCGCCTCAATTTTTGCTCCATACCTCGTGTACTACCCCCTACGAGGATTATTCGGAAACCGAGTTCCATTTGTTTCAGCTCCGATTCACTTCCGGACGATCCCGAATGGACGCGAATGCAATTTCAAAAATCCATAGGGATAAATTATAAAAAGATATCGAAAAAACAGGCCGCCTCAATTTTTGCTCCAAACCTCGTGTACTACCCCCTACGCGGATTATTCGGAAACCGAGTTCTATTCGTTTCAGCTCCGATTCACTTCCGGACGATCCCGAATGGATGCGAATGCAATTTCATAAGTCTATAGGGACAAATTATGAAAACATATCCAAAAAAAGGGCCGCCTCAATTTTTGCTCCATACCTCGTGTACTACCCCCTACGAGGCTTATTCGAAAATCGAGTTCCATTCGTTTCAGCTCCGATTCACTTCCGGACGACCTCGAATGGACGCGAATGCAATTTCATAAATCCATAGAGACAAATTATGAAAAGATATCCAAAAAACGGGACGCCTCAATTTTTGCCCCATACCTCCTGTACTACCCCCTACGCGGATTATTCGGAAACCGAGTTCCATTCGTTTCACCTCCGGTTCACTTCCGGACGACCCCGAATGGACGCGAATGTAATTACATAAATCCATTGGGACAAATTATGAAAAGATATTCAAAAAATGGGTCGCCTCAATTTTTGCTCCATACCTCGTGTACTACCCCCTACGAGGATTATTCGGAAACCGAGTTCGATTCGTTTCGGCTCCGATTCACTTTCGGACGACCCAAAATGGACGCGAATGCAATTTAATAAATCCATAGGGACAAATTATGAAAAGATATCCAAAAAACGGGCCGCCTCAATTTTTGCTCCATACCTCGTGTACTACCCCCTATGAGGATTATTCAAAAACTGAGTTCCATTCGTTTCAGCTCCGATTCACTTCCGGACGACCCCGAATGGACGCGAATGCAATTTCATAAATCCATAGAGACAAATTATGAAAAGATATCCAAAAAACAGGCCGCCTCAATTTTTGCTCCATACCTCGTGTACTACCCCCTACGAGGATTATTCGGACACCGAGTTCCATTCTTTTAAGCTCCGATTCACTTCCGGACGATCCTGAATGGACGCGAATGCAATTTCATAAATCCATAGGGGCAAATTATGAAAAGATATCCAAAAAACAGGCCGCCTCAATTTTTGCTCCAAACCTCGTGTACTACCCCCTACGAGGATTATTCGGAAACCGAGTTCGATTCGTTTCTGCTCCGATTCACTTCCGGACGACCCCAAATGGACGCGAATGCAATTTAATAAATCTATAGGGACAAATTATGAAAAGATATTCAAAAAATGGCTGCCTCAATTTTTGCTCCATACCTCGTGTACTACCCCCTACGAGGATTATTCAGAAACCGAGTTCGATTCGTTTCTGCTCCGATTCACTTCCGGACGATCCCGAATGGACGCGAATGCAATTTCAAAAATCCATAGAGACAAATTATGAAAAGATATCCAAAAAACGGGCTGCCTCAATTTTTGCTCCATACCTCGTGTACTACCCCCTACGAGGCTTATTCGAAAATCGAGTTCCATTCGTTTCAGCTCCGATTCACTTCCGGACGACCCCGAATGGACGCGAATGCAATTTCAAAAATCCATAGGGACAAATTATGAAAAGATATCGAAAAAACAGGCCGCCACAATTTTTGCTCCAAACCTCGTGTACTACCCCCTACGCGGATTATTCGGAAACCGAGTTCCATTCGTTTCAGCTCCGATTCACTTCCAGACGATCCCGAATGGATGCGAATGCAATTTCATAAATCCATAGGGACAAATTATGAAAACATATCCAAAAAACTGGCCGCCTCAATTTTTGCTCCATACCTCGTGTACTACCCCCTATGAGGATTATTCGGAAACTGAGTTCCATTCGTTTCAGCTCCGTTTCACTTCCGGACGACCCCGAATGGACGCGAATGCAATTTCATAAATCCATAGAGACAAATTATGAAAAGATATCCAAAAAATGGGTCGCCTCAATTTTTGCTCCATACCTCGTGTACTACCCCCTACGAGGATTATTCGGAAACCGAGTTCCATTTGTTTCAGCTCCGATTCACTTCCGGACGATCCCGAATGGACGCGAATGCAATTTCAAAAATCCATAGCGATAAATTATAAAAAGATATCGAAAAAACAGGCCGCCTCAATTTTTGCTCCAAACCTCGTGTACTACCCCCTACGCGGATTATTCGGAAACCGAGTTCTATTCGTTTCAGCTCCGATTCACTTCCGGACGATCCCGAATGGATGCGAATGCAATTTCATAAGTCTATAGGGACAAATTATGAAAACATATCCAAAAAAAGGGCCGCCTCAATTTTTGCTCCATACCTCGTGTACTACCCCCTACGAGGCTTATTCGAAAATCGAGTTCCATTCGTTTCAGCTCCGATTCACTTCCGGACGACCTCGAATGGACGCGAATGCAATTTCATAAATCCATAGAGACAAATTATGAAAAGATATCCAAAAAACGGGACGCCTCAATTTTTGCCCCATACCTCCTGTACTACCCCCTACGCGGATTATTCGGAAACCGAGTTCCATTCGTTTCACCTCCGGTTCACTTCCGGACGACCCCGAATGGACGCGAATGTAATTACATAAATCCATTGGGACAAATTATGAAAAGATATTCAAAAAATGGGTCGCCTCAATTTTTGCTCCATACCTCGTGTACTACCCCCTACGAGGATTATTCGGAAACCGAGTTCGATTCGTTTCGGCTCCGATTCACTTTCGGACGACCCCAAATGGACGCGAATGCAATTTAATAAATCCATAGGGACAAATTATGAAAAGATATCCAAAAAACGGGCCGCCTCAATTTTTGCTCCATACCTCGTGTACTACCCCCTATGAGGATTATTCAAAAACTGAGTTCCATTCGTTTCAGCTCCGATTCACTTCCGGACGACCCCGAATGGACGCGAATGCAATTTCATAAATCCATAGAGACAAATTATGAAAAGATATCCAAAAAACAGGCCGCCTCAATTTTTGCTCCATACCTCGTGTACTACCCCCTACGAGGATTATTCGGACACCGAGTTCCATTCTTTTAATCTCCGATTCACTTCCGGACGATCCTGAATGGACGCGAATGCAATTTCATAAATCCATAGGGGCAAATTATGAAAAGATATCCAAAAAACAGGCCGCCTCAATTTTTGCTCCAAACCTCGTGTACTACCCCCTACGAGGATTATTCGGAAACCGAGTTCGATTCGTTTCTGCTCCGATTCACTTCCGGACGACCCCAAATGGACGCGAATGCAATTTAATAAATCTATAGGGACAAATTATGAAAAGTTATTCAAAAAATGGCTGCCTCAATTTTTGCTCCATACCTCGTGTACTACCCCCTACGAGGATTATTCAGAAACCGAGTTCGATTCGTTTCTGCTCCGATTCACTTCTGGACGACCCCGAATGGACGCGAATGCAATTTCATAAATCCATAGAGACAAATTATGAAAAGATATCCAAAAAATGGGCTGCCTCAATTTTTGCTCCATACCTCTTGTACTACCCCCTACGAGGATTATTCGGAAACCGAGTTCCATTCTTTTCAGCTCCGATTCACTTCCAGACGATCCCGAATGGATGCGAATGCAATTTCATAAATCCATAGGGACAAATTATGAAAACATATCCAAAAAACTGGCCGCCTCAATTTTTGCTCCATACCTCGTGTACTACCCCCTATGAGGATTATTCGGAAACTGAGTTCCATTCGTTTTAGCTCCGTTTCACTTCCGGACGATCCCGAATGGACGCGAATGCAATTTCAAAAATCCATAGAGACAAATTATGAAAAGATATCCAAAAAACGGGCTGCCTCAAGTTTTGCTCCATACCTCGTGTACTACCCCCTACGAGGCTTATTCGAAAATCGAGTTCCATTCGTTTCAGCTCCGATTCACTTCCGGACGACCCCGAATGGACGCGAATGCAATTTCAAAAATCCATAGGGACAAATTATGAAAAGATATCGAAAAAACAGGCCGCCTCAATTTTTGCTCCAAACCTCGTGTACTACCCCCTACGCGGATTATTCGGAAACCGAGTTCCATTCGTTTCAGCTCCGATTCACTTCCGGACGATCCCGAATGGATGCGAATGCAATTTCATAAATCCATAGGGACAAATTATGAAAACATATCCAAAAAACGGGCCGCCTCAATTTTTGCTCCATACCTCGTGTACTACCCCCTATGAGGATTATTCAAAAACTGAGTTCCATTCGTTTCAGCTCCGATTCACTTCCGGACGACCCCGAATGGACGCGAATGCAATTTCATAAATCCATGGAGACAAATTATGAAAAGATATCCGAAAAACAGGCCGCCTCAATTTTTGCTCCATACCTCGTGTACTACCCCCTACGAGGATTATTCGGACACCGAGTTCCATTCTTTTAAGCTCCGATTCACTTCCGGACGATCCTGAATGGACGCGAATGCAATTTCATAAATCTATAGGGGCAAATTATGAAAAGATATCCAAAAAACAGGCCGCCTCAATTTTTGCTCCAAACCTCGTGTACTACCCCCTACGAGGATTATTCGGAAACCGAGTTCGATTCGTTTCTGCTCCGATTCACTTCCGGACGACCCCAAATGGACGCGAATGCAATTTAATAAATCTATAGGGACAAATTATGAAAAGATATTCAAAAAATGGCTGCCTCAATTTTTGCTCCATACCTCGTGTACTACCCCCTACGAGGATTATTCAGAAACCGAGTTCGATTCGTTTCTGCTCCGATTCACTTCCGGACGACCCCGAATGGACGCGAATGCAATTTCATAAATCCATAGAGACAAATTATGAAAAGATATCCAAAAAATGGGCTGCCTCAATTTTTGCTCCATACCTCTTGTACTACCCCCTACGAGGATTATTCGGAAACCGAGTTCCATTCTTTTCAGCTCCGATTCACTTCCGGACGATCCCGAATGGACGCGAATGCAATTTCAAAAATCCATAGAGACAAATTATGAAAAGATATCCAAAAAACGGGCTGCCTCAATTTTTGCTCCATACCTCGTGTACTACCCCCTACGAGGCTTATTCGAAAATCGAGTTCCATTCGTTTCAGCTCCGATTCACTTCCGGACGACCCCGAATGGACGCGAATGCAATTTCAAAAATCCATAGGGACAAATTATGAAAAGATATCGAAAAAACAGGCCGCCACAATTTTTGCTCCAAACCTCGTGTACTACCCCCTACGCGGATTATTCGGAAACCGAGTTCCATTCGTTTCAGCTCCGATTCACTTCCAGACGATCCCGAATGGATGCGAATGCAATTTCATAAATCCATAGGGACAAATTATGAAAACATATCCAAAAAACTGGCCGCCTCAATTTTTGCTCCATACCTCGTGTACTACCCCCTATGAGGATTATTCGGAAACTGAGTTCCATTCGTTTCAGCTCCGTTTCACTTCCGGACGACCCCGAATGGACGCGAATGCAATTTCATAAATCCATAGAGACAAATTATGAAAAGATATCCAAAAAATGGGTCGCCTCAATTTTTGCTCCATACCTCGTGTACTACCCCCTACGAGGATTATTCGGAAACCGAGTTCCATTTGTTTCAGCTCCGATTCACTTCCGGACGATCCCGAATGGACGCGAATGCAATTTCAAAAATCCATAGGGATAAATTATAAAAAGATATCGAAAAAACAGGCCGCCTCAATTTTTGCTCCAAACCTCGTGTACTACCCCCTACGCGGACTATTCGGAAACCGAGTTCTATTCGTTTCAGCTCCGATTCACATCCGGACGATCCCGAATGGATGCGAATGCAATTTCATAAATCTATAGGGACAAATTATGAAAACATATCCAAAAAAAGGGCCGCCTCAATTTTTGCTCCATACCTCGTGTATTACCCCCTACGAGGCTTATTCGAAAATCGAGTTCCATTCGTTTCAGCTCCGATTCACTTCCGGACGACCTCGAATGGACGCGAATGCAATTTCATAAATCCATAGAGACAAATTATAAAAAGCTATCCAAAAAACGGGACGCCTCAATTTTTGCCCCATACCTCCTGTACTACCCCCTACGCGGATTATTCGGAAACCGAGTTCCATTCGTTTCACCTCCGGTTCACTTCCGGACGACCCCGAATGGACGCGAATGTAATTACATAAATCCATTGGGACAAATTATGAAAAGATATTCAAAAAATGGGTCGCCTCAATTTTTGCTCCATACCTCGTGTACTACCCCCTACGAGGATTATTCGGAAACCGAGTTCGATTCGTTTCTGCTCCGATTCACTTTCGGACGACCCCAAATGGACGCGAATGCAATTTAATAAATCCATAGGGACAAATTATGAAAAGATATCCAAAAAACGGGCCGCCTCAATTTTTGCTCCATACCTCGTGTACTACACCCTATGAGGATTATTCAAAAACTGAGTTCCATTCATTTCAGCTCCGATTCACTTCCGGACGACCCCGAATGGACGCGAATGCAATTTCATAAATCCATAGAGACAAATTATGAAAAGATATCCAAAAAACAGGCCGCCTCAATTTTTGCTCCATACCTCGTGTACTACCCCCTACGAGGATTATTCGGACACCGAGTTCCATTCTTTTAAGCTCCGATTCACTTCCGGACGATCCTGAATGGACGCGAATGCAATTTCATAAATCCATAGGGGCAAATTATGAAAAGATATCCAAAAAACAGGCCGCCTCAATTTTTGCTCCAAACCTCGTGTACTACCCCCTACGAGGATTATTCGGAAACCGAGTTCGATTCGTTTCTGCTCCGATTCACTTCCGGACGACCCCAAATGGACGCGAATGCAATTTAATAAATCTATAGGGACAAATTATGAAAAGATATTCAAAAAATGGCTGCCTCAATTTTTGCTCCATACCTCGTGTACTACCCCCTACGAGGATTATTCAGAAACCGAGTTCGATTCGTTTCTGCTCCGATTCACTTCCGGACGACCCCGAATGGACGCGAATGCAATTTCATAAATCCATAGAGACAAATTATGAAAAGATATCCAAAAAATGGGCTGCCTCAATTTTTGCTCCATACCTCTTGTACTACCCCCTACGAGGATTATTCGGAAACCGAGTTCCATTCTTTTCAGCTCCGATTCACTTCCGGACGATCCCGAATGGACGCGAATGCAATTTCAAAAATCCATAGAGACAAATTATGAAAAGATATCCAAAAAACGGGCTGCCTCAATTTTTGCTCCATACCTCGTGTACTACCCCCTACGAGGCTTATTCGAAAATCGAGTTCCATTCGTTTCAGCTCCGATTCACTTCCGGACGACCCCGAATGGACGCGAATGCAATTTCAAAAATCCATAGGGACAAATTATGAAAAGATATCGAAAAAACAGGCCGCCACAATTTTTGCTCCAAACCTCGTGTACTACCCCCTACGCGGATTATTCGGAAACCGAGTTCCATTCGTTTCAGCTCCGATTCACTTCCAGACGATCCCGAATGGATGCGAATGCAATTTCATAAATCCATAGGGACAAATTATGAAAACATATCCAAAAAACTGGCCGCCTCAATTTTTGCTCCATACCTCGTGTACTACCCCCTATGAGGATTATTCGGAAACTGAGTTCCATTCGTTTCAGCTCCGTTTCACTTCCGGACGACCCCGAATGGATGCGAATGCAATTTCATAAATCCATAGAGACAAATTATGAAAAGATATCCAAAAAATGGGTCGCCTCAATTTTTGCTCCATACCTCGTGTACTACCCCCTACGAGGATTATTCGGAAACCGAGTTCCATTTGTTTCAGCTCCGATTCACTTCCGGACGATCCCGAATGGACGCGAATGCAATTTCAAAAATCCATAGGGATAAATTATAAAAAGATATCGAAAAAACAGGCCGCCTCAATTTTTGCTCCAAACCTCGTGTACTACCCCCTACGCGGATTATTCGGAAACCGAGTTCCATTCGTTTCACCTCCGATTCACTTCCGGACGACCCCGAATGGACGCGAATGTAATTACATAAATCCATTGGGACAAATTATGAAAAGATATTCAAAAAATGGGTCGCCTCAATTTTTGCTCCATACCTCGTAACTACCCCCTACGAGGATTATTCGGAAACCGAGTTCGATTCGTTTCTGCTCCGATTCACTTCCGGACGACCCCGAATGGACGCGAATGCAATTTCATAAATCCATAGAGACAAATTATGAAAAGATATCCAAAAAACGGGACGCCTCAATTTTTGCCCCATACCTCCTGTACTACCCCCTACGCGGATTATTCGGAAACCGAGTTCCATTCGTTTCACCTCCGATTCACTTCCGGACGACCCCGAATGGACGCGAATGTAATTACATAAATCCATTGGGACAAATTATGAAAAGATATTCAAAAAATGGGTCGCCTCAATTTTTGCTCCATACCTCGTAACTACCCCCTACGAGGATTATTCGGAAACCGAGTTCGATTCGTTTCTGCTCCGATTCACTTCCGGACGACCCCGAATGGACGCGAATGCAATTTCATAAATCCATAGAGACAAATTATGAAAAGATATCCAAAAAATAGGCCGCCTCAATTTTTGCTCCATACCTCGTGTACTACCCCCTACGAGGATTATTCGGACACCGAGTTCCATTCTTTTAAGCTCCGATTCACTTCCGGACGATCCTGAATGGACGCGAATGCAATTTCATAAATCCATAGGGGCAAATTATGAAAAGATATCCAAAAAACAGGCCGCCTCAATTTTTGCTCCAAACCTCGTGTACTACCCCCTACGAGGATTATTCGGAAACCGAGTTCGATTCGTTTCTGCTCCGATTCACTTCCGGACGACCCCAAATGGACGCGAATGCAATTTAATAAATCTATAGGGACAAATTATGAAAAGATATTCAAAAAATGGCTGCCTCAATTTTTGATCCATACCTCGTGTACTACCCCCTACGAGGATTATTCAGAAACCGAGTTCGATTTGTTTCTGCTCCGATTCACTTCCGGACGACCCCGAATTGACGCGAATGCAATTTCATAAATCCATAGAGACAAATTATGAAAAGATATCCAAAAAATGGGCTGCCTCAATTTTTGCTCCATACCTCTTGTACTACCCCCTACGAGGATTATTCGGAAACCGAGTTCCATTTTTTTCAGCTCCGATTCACTTCCGGACGATCCCGAATGGACGCGAATGCAATTTCAAAAATCCATAGGGATAAATTATAAAAAGATATCGAAAAAACAGGCCGCCTCAATTTTTGCTCCAAACCTCGTGTACTACCCCCTACGCGGATTATTCGGAAACCGAGTTCTATTCGTTTCAGCTCCGATTCACTTCCGGACGATCCCGAATGGATGCGAATGCAATTTCATAAATCCATTGGGACAAATTATGAAAACATATCCAAAAAATAGGCCGCCTCAATTTTTGCTCCATACCTCGTGTACTACCCCCTACGAGGCTTATTCGAAAATCGAGTTCCATTCGTTTCAGCTCCGATTCACTTCCGGACGACCCCGAATGGACGCGAATGCAATTTCATAAATCCATAGAGACAAATTATGAAAAGATATCCAAAAAACGGGATGCCTCAATTTTTGCCCCATACCTCCTGTACTACCCCCTACGCGGATTATACGGAAACCGAGTTCCATTCGTTTCACCTCCGATTCACTTCCGGACGACCCCGAATGGACGCGAATGTAATTATATAAATCCATAGGGACAAATTATGAAAAGATATTCAAAAAATGGGTCGCCTCAATGTTTGCTCCATACCTCGTGTACTACCCCCTACGAGGATTATTCGGAAATCGAGTTCGATTCGTTTCTGCTCCGGTTCACTTCCGGACGACCCCAAATGGACGCGAATGCAATTTAATAAATCCATAGGGACAAATTATGAAAAGATATCTAAAAAACGGGCCGCCTCAATTTTTGCTCCATACCTCGTGTACTACCCCCCTATGAGGATTATTCAAAAACTGAGTTCTATTCGTTTCAGCTCCGATTCACTTCCGGACGACCCCGAATAGACGCGAATGCAATTTCATAAATCCATAGAGACAAATTATGAAAAGATATCCAAGAAACAGGCCGCCTCAATTTTTGCTCCATACCTCGTGTACTACCCCCTACGAGGATTATTCAGAAACCGAGTTCCATTCTTTTAAGCTCCGATTCACTTCCGGACGATCCCGAATGGACGCGAATGCAATTTCATAAATCCATAGGGGCAAATTATGAAAAGATATCCAAAAAATAGGCCGCCTCAATTTTTGCTCCAAACCTCGTGTACTACCCCCTACGAGTATTATTCGGAAACCGAGTTCGATTCGTTTCTGCTCCGATTCACTTCTGGACGACCCCAAATGGATGCGAATGCAATTTAATAAATCTATAGGGACAAATTATGAAAAGATATTCAAAAAATGGGCGCCTCAATTTTTGCTCCATACCTCGTGTACTACCCCCTACGAGGATTATTCAGAAACCGAGTTCGATTCGTTTCTGCTCCGATTCACTTCCGGACGACCCCGAATGGACGCGAATGCAATTTCATAAATCCATAGAGACAAATTATGAAAAGATATCCAAAAAACGGGCTGCCTCAATTTTTGCTCCATACCTCGTGTACTACCCCCTATGAGGATTATTCGAAAATCGAGTTCCATTCGTTTCAGCTCCGATTCACTTCCGGACGATCCCGAATGGACGCGAATGCAATTTCAAAAATCCATAGGGACAAATTATGAAAAGATATCAAAAAAATAGGCCACCTCAATTTTTGCTCCAAACCTCGTGTACTACCCCCTACGCGGATTATTCGGAAACTGAGTTCCATTCGTTTGAGCTCCGATTCACTTCCGGACGATCCCGAATGGATGCGAATGCAATTTAATAAATCCATAGGGACAAATTATGAAAACATATCCAAAAAACGGGCCGCCTCAATTTTTGCTCCATACCTCGTGTACTACCCCCTACGAGGCTTATTTGAAAATCGAGTTCCATTCGTTTCAGCTCCGATTCACTTCCGGACGACCCCGAATGGACGCGAATGCAATTTCATAAATCCATAGAGGCAAATTATGAAAATATATCCAAAAAACGGGACGCCTTAATTTTTACACCATACCTAGTGTACTACCCCCTACGCGGATTATTCGGAAACCGAGTTCCATTCGTTTCACCTCTGATTCACTTCCAGACGACCCCGAATGGATGCGAATGTAATTACATAAATCCATAGGGACAAATTATGAAATGATATTCGAAAAATGGGTCACCTCAATTTTTGGTCCATACCTCGTGTACTACCCCCTACGAGGGTTATTCGGAAACCGAGTTCGATTCGTTTCTGCTCCGATTCACTTCCGGACGACCCCAAATGGACGCGAATGCAATTTAATAAATCCATAGGGACAAATTATGAAAAGATATCCAAAAAACGGGGCGCCTCAATTTTTGCTCCATACCTCGTGTACTACCCTCTATGAGGATTATTCGGAAACTGAGTTCCATTCGTTTCAGCTCCGATTCACTTCCGGACGACCCCGAATGGACGCGAATGCAATTTCATAAATCCATAGAGACAAATTATGAAAAGATATCCAAAAAACAGGCCGCCTCAATTTTTGCTCCATACCTCGTGTACTACCCCTACGAGGATAATTCGGAAACCGAGTTCCATTCGTTTAAGCTCCGATTCACTTCCGGACGATCCCGAATGGACGCGAATGCAATTTCATAAATCCATAGGGGCAAATTATGAAAAGATATACAAAAAACAGGCCGCCTCCATTTTTGCTCCAAACCTCGTGTACTACCCCCAACGAGAATTATTCGGAAACCGAGTTCCATTCGTTTCAGCTCCGATTCACTTCCGGACGATCCCGAATGGATGCAAATGCAATTTCATAAATCCATAGGGACAAATTATGAAAAGATATTCAAAAAATGGGTCGCCTTAATTTTTGCTCCATACCTCGTGTACTACCCCCTACGAGGATTATTCGGAAACCGAGTTCGATTCGTTTCTGCTCCGATTCACTTCCGGACGACCCCAAATGGACGCGAATGCAATTTAATAAATCCATAGGGACAAATTATGAAATGATATCCAAAAAATGGGCCGCCTCAATTTTTGCTCCATATCTCGTGTACTACCCCCTACGAGGATTATTCGGAAACCGAGTTCGATTCGTTTCTGCTCCGATTCACTTCCGGACGACCCCAAATGGACGCGAATGCAATTTTATAAATCCATAGGGACAAATTATGAAAAGATATCCAAAAAACGGGACGCCTCAATTTTTGCCCCATACCTCCTGTACTACCCCCTACGCGGATTATACGGAAACCGAGTTCCATTCGTTTCACCTCCGATTCACTTCCGGACGACCCCGAATGGACCCGAATGTAATTACATAAATCCATAGGGACAAATTATGAAAAGATATTCAAAAAATGGGTCGCCTCAATTTTTGCTCCATACCTCATGTACTACCCCCTACGAGGATTATTCAGAAATCGAGTTCGATTCGTTTCTGCTCCGATTCACTTCCGGACGACCCCAAATGGACGCGAATGCAATTTAATAAATCCATAGGGACAAATTATGAAAAGATATCTAAAAAACGGGCCGCCTCAATTTTTGCTCCATACCTCGTGTACTATCCCCCTATGAGGATTATTCAAAAACTGAGTTCTATTCGTTTCAGCTCCGATTCACTTCCGGACGACCCCGAATAGACGCGAATGCAATTTCATAAATCCATAGAGACAAATTATGAAAAGATATCCAAAAAACGGGGCACCTCAATTTTTGCTCCATACCTCGTGTACTACCCTCTATGAGGATTATTCGGAAACTGAGTTCCATTCGTTTCAGCTCCGATTCACTTCCGGACGACCCCGAATGGACGCGAATGCAATTTCATAAATCCATAGAGACAAATTATGAAAAGATATCCAAAAAACAGGCCGCCTCAATTTTTGCTCCATACATCGTGTACTACCCCCTACGAGGATTATTCGGAAACCGAGTTCCATTCGTTTAAGCTCCGATTCACTTCCGGACGATCCCGAATGGACGCGAATGCAATTTCATAAATCCATAGGGGAAATTATGAAAAGATATACAAAAAACAGGCCGCCTCCATTTTTGCTCCAAACCTCGTGTACTACCACCAACGAGGATTATTCGGAAACCGAGTTCCATTCGTTTCAGCTCCGATTCACTTCCGGATGATCCCGAATGGACGCGAATGCAATTTCATAAATCCATAGGGACAAATTATGAAAAGATATCCAAAAAACGGGCCGCCTCAATTTTTGCTCCATACCTCGTGTACTACCCCCTACGAGGATTATTCGAAAATCGAGTTCATTCGTTTCAGCTCCGATTCACTTCCGGACGACCCCGAATGGACGCGAATGCAATTTCATAAATCCATAGAGACAAATTTTGAAAAGATATCCAAAAATCGGGACGCCTCAATTTTTGCTCCATACCTCGTGTACTACCCCCTACGAGGATTATTCGAAAACCGAGTTCCATTCGTTTCAGCTCCGATTCACTTCCGCACGACTCCAAATAGACGCGAATGTAATTTCATAAACCCATAGGGAAAAATTATGAAAAGATATTCAAAAAACAGGTCACCTCAATTTTTGCTCCATACCTCGTGTACTACCCCTACGAGGATTATTCGGAAACCGAGTTCCATTCGTTTCAGCTCCGATTAACTTCCGGACGACCTCGAATGGACGCGAATGCAATTTAATAAATCCATAGGGACAAATTATGAAAATATATCCAAGAAATGGGCCTCCTCAATTTTTGCTCCATACCTTGTGTACTACCCCCTACGAGGATTATTCAGAAATCGAGTTCCATTCGTTTCAGCTCCGATTCACTTCCGGACGACCCCGAATGGACGCGAATGCAATTTCATAAATCCATAGAGACAAATTATGAAAAGATATCTAAAAAACGGGCTGCCTCAATTTTTGCTCCATACCTCGTGTACTACCCCCTACGAGGATTATTCGGAAACTGAGTTCCATTCGTTTCAGCTCCGATTCACTTCCGGACGATCCCGAATGGACGCGAATGCAATTTCAAAAATCCATAGGGACAAATTATGAAAAGATATCAAAAAAAGAGGCCGCCTCAATTTTTGCTCCAAACCTCGTGTACTACCCCCTACGCGGATTATTCGGAAATGGAGTTCCATTCGTTTCAGCTCCGATTCACTTCTGGACGATCCCGAATGGACGCGAATGCAATTTCTTAAATCCATAGGGACAAATTATTAGAGGATTTCAAAAAAATGGGCCGCCTCAATTTTAGCTCCATACCTCGTGTACTAGCCCCTACGCGGATTATTCAGAAACCGAGTTCCATTCGTTTCACCTCCGATTCACTTCCGGACGACCCCGAATGGACGCGACTGTAATTACATAAATCCATAGGGACAAATTATGAAAAGATATTCAAAAAATGGGTCGCCTCAATTTTTGCTCCATACCTCGTGTACTACCCCCTTCGAGGATTATTCGGAAACCGAGTTCGATTCGTTTTTGCTCCGATTCACTTCCGGACGATCCCAAATGGACGCGAATGTAATTTAATAAATCCATAGGGACAAATTATGAAAAATATCCAAAAAATGGGCCGCCTCAATTTTTGCTCCATACCTCGTGTACTACCCCCCTATGAGGATTATTCGGAAACTGAGTTCCATTCGTTTCAGCTCCGATTCACTTCCGGACGACCCCGAATGGACGCGAATGCAATTTCATAAATCCATAGAGACAAATTATGAAAAGATATCCAAAAAACAGGCCGCCTCAATTTTTGCTCCATACCTCGTGTACTACCCCCTACGAGGATTATTCGGAAACCGAGTTCAATTCGTTTAAGCTCCGATTCACTTCCGGACGATCCCGAATGGACGCGAATGCCATTTCATAAATCCATAGGGAAAAATTATGAAAAGATATCCAAAAAACAGGCCGCCTCAATTTTTGCTCCAAACCTCGTGTACTACCCCCTACGAGGATTATTCGGAAACCGAGTTCGATTCGTTTCTTCTCCGATTCACTTTCGGACGCCCCAAATGGACGCGAATGCAATTTAATAAATCTATAGGGACAAATTATGAAAAGATATTCAAAAAATGGGCACCTCAATTTTTGCTCCATACCTCATGTACTACCCCCTACGAGGATTATTCAGAAACCGAGTCCGATTCGTTTCTGCTCCGATTCACTTCCGGACGACCCCGAATGGACGCGAATGCAATTTCATAAATCCATAGAGGCAAATTATGAAAAGATATACAAAAAACGGGCCGCCTCAATTTTTGCTCCATACCTCGTGTACTACCCCCTACGAGGATTATTCGGAAACCGAGTTCCATTCGTTTCAGCTCCGATTCACTTCCGGACGATCCCGAATGGACGCGAATGCAATTTCAAAAATCCATAGGGACAAATTATGAAAAGATATAAAAAAAATAGGCCGCCTCAATTTTTGCTCCAAACCTCGTGTACTACCCCCTACGCGGATTATTTGGAAACCGAGTTCCATTCATTTCAGCTCCGATTCACTTCCGGACGATCCCGAATGGATGCGAATGCAATTTCATAAATCCATAGGGACAAATTATGAAAACATATCCAAAAAATGGGCCGCCTCAATTTTTGCTCCATACCTCGTGTACTACCCCCTACGAGGCTTATTCGAAAATCGAGTTCCATTCGTTTCAGCTCCGATTCACTTCCGGACGACCCCGAATGGACGCGAATGCAATTTCATAAATCCATAGAGACAAATTATGAAAAGATATCCAAAAAACGGGATGCCTTAATTTTTGCTTATACCTCGTGTACTACCCCTTACACAGATTATTCGGAAACCGAGTTCCATTCGTTTCACCTCCGATTCACTTCCGGACGACCCCGAATGGACGCGAATGCAATTTCATAAATCCATAGAGACAAATTATGAAAAGATATCCAAAAACAGCCCGCCTCAATTTTTGCTCCATACCTCGTGTACTACCCCTATGAGGATTATTCAGAAACCGAGTTCCATTCGTTTAAGCTCCGATTCACTTCCGGACGATCCCGAATAGACGCGAATGCAATTTCATAAATCCATAGGGGCAAATTATGAAAAGATATACAAAAAACAGGCCGCCTCCATTTTTGCTCCAAACCTCGTGTACTACCCCCAACGAGGATTATTCGGAAACCGAGTTCCATTCGTTTCAGCTCCGATTCACTTCCGGACGATCCCGAATGGACGCGAATGCAATTTCATAAATCCATAGGGACAAATTATGAAAAGATATTCAAAAAATGGGTCGTCTCAATTTTTGCTCCATACCTCGTGTACTACCCCCTACGAGGATTATTCGGAAACCGAGTTCGAATCGTTTCTGCTCCGATTCACTTCTGGACGACCCCAAATGGACGCGAATGCAATTTAATAAATCCATAGGGACAAATTATGAAAAGATATCCAAAAAACGGGCCGCCTCAATTTTTGCTCCATACCTCGTGTACTACCCCCCTATGAGGATTATTCGGAAACTGAGTTCCATTCGTTTCAGCTCCGATTCACTTCCGGACGACCCCGAATGGACGCGAATGCAATTTCATAAATCCATAGAGACAAATTATGAAAAGATATCCAAAAAACAGGCCGCCTCAATTTTTGCTCCATACCTCGTGTACTACCCCCTACGAGGATTATTCGGAAACCGAGTTCAATTCGTTTAAGCTCCGATTCACTTCCGGACGATCCCGAATGGACGCGAATGCCATTTCATAAATCCATTGGGAAAAATTATGAAAAGATATCCAAAAAACAGGCCGCGTCAATTTTTGCTCCAAACCTCGTGTACTACCCCCTACGAGGATTATTCGGAAACCGAGTTCGATTCGTTTCTTCTCCGATTCACTTTAGGACGACCCCAAATGGACGCGAATGCAATTTAATTAATCTATAGGGACAAATTATGAAAAGATATTCAAAAAATGGGCACCTCAATTTTTGCTCCATACCTCATGTACTACCCCCTACGAGGATTATTCAGAAACCGAGTCCGATTCGTTTCTGCTCCGATTCACTTCCGGACGACCCCGAATGGACGCGAATGCAATTTCATAAATCCATAGAGGCAAATTATGAAAAGATATCCAAAAAACGGGCCGCCTCAATTTTTGCTCCATACCTCGTGTACTACCCCCTACGAGGATTATTCGGAAACCGAGTTCCATTCGTTTCAGCTCCGATTCACTTCCGGACGATCCCGAATGGACGCGAATGCAATTTCAAAAATCCATAGGGACAAATTATGAAAAGATATAAAAAAAATAGGCCGCCTCAATTTTTGCTCCAAACCTCGTGTACTACCCCCTACGCGGATTATTTGGAAACCGAGTTCCATTCATTTCAGCTCCGATTCACTTCCGGACGATCCCGAATGGATGCGAATGCAATTTCATAAATCCATAGGGACAAATTATGAAAACATATCCAAAAAATGGGCCGCCTCAATTTTTGCTCCATACCTCGTGTACTACCCCCTACGAGGCTTATTCGAAAATCGAGTTCCATTCGTTTCAGCTCCGATTCACTTCCGGACGACCCCGAATGGACGCGAATGCAATTTCATAAATCCATAGAGACAAATTATGAAAAGATATCCAAAAAACGGGACGCCTTAATTTTTGCTTATACCTCGTGTACTACCCCCTACACAGATTATTCGGAAACCGAGTTCCATTCGTTTCACCTCCGATTCACTTCCGGACGACCCCGAATGGACGCGAATGCAATTTCATAAATCCATAGAGACAAATTATGAAAAGATATCCAAAAAACAGGCCGCCTCAATTTTTGCTCCATACCTCGTGTACTACCCCTATGAGGATTATTCAGAAACCGAGTTCCATTCGTTTAAGCTCCGATTCACTTCCGGACGATCCCGAATAGACGCGAATGGAATTTCATAAATCCATAGGGGCAAATTATGAAAAGATATACAACAAACAGGCCGCCTCCATTTTTGCTCCAAACCTCGTGTAGTACCCCCAACGAGGATTATTCGGAAACCGAGTTCCATTCGTTTCAGCTCCGATTCACTTCCGGACGATCCCGAATGGACGCGAATGCAATTTCATAAATCCATAGGGACAAATTATGAAAAGATATTCAAAAAATGGGTCATCTCAATTTTTCCTCCATACCTCGTGTACTACCCCCTACGAGGATTATTCGGAAACCGAGTTCGATTCGTTTCTGCTCCGATTCACTTCTGGACGACCCCAAATGGACGCGAATGCAATTTAATAAAATTTAATAAATCCATAGGGACAAATTATGAAAAGATATCCAAAAAACGGGCCGCCTCAATTTTTGCTCCATACCTCGTGTACTACCCCCCTATGAGGATTATTCGGAAACTGAGTTCCATTCGTTTCAGCTCCGATTCACTTCCGGACGACCCCGAATGGACGCGAATGCAATTTCATAAATCCATAGGGGCAAATTATGAAAAGATATCCAAAAAACAGGGCGCCTCAATTTTTGCTCCAAACCTCGTGTACTACCCCCTACGAGGAATATTCGGAAACCGTGTTCCATTCGTTTCTGCTCCGATTCACTTCCGGACGACCCCAAATGGACGCGAATGCAATTTAATAAATCTATAGGGACAAATTAAGAAAAGATATTCAAAAAATGGGTGCCTCAATTTTTGCTCCATACCTCGTGTACTACCCCCTACGAGGATTATTCAAAAACCAAGTTCGATTCGTTTCTGCTCCGATTCACTTCCGGACGACCCCGAATGGACGCGAATGCAATTTCATAAATCCATAGAGACAAATTATGAAAAGATATCCAAAAAACGGGCTGCCTCAATTTTTGCTCCATACCTCGTGTACTACCCCCTAAGAGGATTATTCGGAAACCGAGTTCCATTCGTTTCAGCTCCGATTCACTTCCGGACGATCCCGAATGGACGCGAATGCAATTTCAAAAATCCATAGGGACAAATTATGAAAAGATATCAAAAAAATAGGCTGCCTCAATTTTTGCTCCAAACCTCGTGTACTACCCCCTACGCGGATTATTCGGAAACTGAGTTCCATTCGTTTCAGCTCCGATTCACTTCCGGACGATCCCGAATGGATGCGAATGCAATTTCATAAATCCATAGGGACAAATTATGAAAACATATCCAAAAAACGGGCCGCCTCAATTTTTGCTCCATACCTCGTGTACTACCCCCTACGAGGCTTATTTAAAAATCGAGTTCCATTCGTTTCAGCTCCGATTCACTTCCGGACGACCCCGAATGGACGCGAATGCAATTTCATAAATCCATAGAGACAAATTATGAAAAGATATCCAAAAAACGGGACGCCTTAATTTTTACTCCATACCTAGTGTACTACCCCCTACGTGGATTATTCGGAAACCGAGTTCCATTCGTTTCACCTCCGATTCACTTCCGGACGACCCCGAATGGACGCGAATGTAATTACATAAATCCATAGGGACAAATTATGAAATGATATTCGAAAAATGGGTGACCTCAATTTTTGCTCCATACCTCGTGTACTACCCCCTACGAGGATTATTCGGAAACCGAGTTCGATTCGTTTCTGCTCCGATTCACTTCCGGATGACCCCAAATGGACGCGAATGCAATTTAATAAATCCATAGGGACAAATTATGAAAAGATATCCAAAAAAAGGGGCACCTCAATTTTTGCTCCATACCTCGTGTACTACCCTCTATGAGGATTATTCGGAAATAGAGTTCCATTCGTTTCAGCTCCGATTCACTTCCGGACGACCCCGAATGGACGCGAATGCAATTTCATAAATCCATAGAGACAAATTATGAAAAGATATCCAAAAAACAGGCCGCCTCAATTTTTGCTCCATACCTCGTGTACTACCCCCTACGAGGATTATTCGGAAACCGAGTTCCATTCGTTTAAGCTCCGATTCACTTCCGGACGATCCCGAATGTACGCGAATGCAATTTCATAAATCCATAGGGGCAAATTATGAAAAGATATACAAAAAACAGGCCGCCTCCATTTTTGCTCCAAACCTCGTGTACTACCCCCAACGAGGATTATTCGGAAACCGAGTTCCATTCATTTCAGCTCCGATTCACTTCCGGACGATCCCGAATGGTCGCGAATGCAATTTCATAAATCCATAGGGACAAATTATGAAAAGATATCCAAAAAACGGGCCACCTCAATTTTTGCTCCATACCTCGTGTACTACCCCCTACGAGGATTATTCGAAAATCGAGTTCCATTCGTTTCAGCTCCGATTCACTTCCGGACGACCCTGAATGGACGCGAATGCAATTTCATAAATCCATAGAGACAAATTATGAAAAGATATCCAAAAATCGGGACGCCTCAATTTTTGCTCCATACCTCGTGTACTACCCCCTACGAGGATTATTCGAAAACCGAGTTCCATTCGTTTCAGCTCCGATTCACTTCCGCACGACTCCAAATAGACGTGAATGTAATTTCATAAACCCATAGGGAAAAATTATGAAAAGATATTCAAAAAACAGGTCACCTCAATTTTTGCTCCATACCTCGTGTACTACCCCTACGAGGATTATTCGGAAACCGAGTTCCATTCGTTTCAGCTCCGATTAACTTCCGGACGACCTCGAATGGACGCGAATGCAATTTAATAAATCCATAGGGACAAATTATGAAAATATATCCAAGAAATGGGCCTCCTCAATTTTTGCTCCATACCTTGTGTACTACCCCCTACGAGGATTATTCAGAAATCGAGTTCCATTCGTTTCAGCTCCGATTCACTTCCGGATGACCCCGAATGGACGCGAATGCAATTTCATAAATCCATAGAGACAAATTATGAAAAGATATCTAAAAAACGGGCTGCCTCAATTTTTGCTCCATACCTCGTGTACTACCCCCTACGAGGATTATTCGGAAACCGAGTTCCATTCGTTTCAGCTCCGATTCACTTCCGGACGATCCCGAATGGACGCGAATGCAATTTCAAAAATCCATAGGGACAAATTATGAAAAGATATCAAAAAAAGAGGCCACCTCAATTTTTGCTCCAAACCTCGTGTACTACCCCCTACGCGGATTATTCGGAAATGGAGTTCCATTCGTTTCAGCTCCGATTCACTTCCTGACGATCCCGAATGGACGCGAATGCAATTTCATAAATCCATAGGGACAAATTATTAGAGGATTTCAAAAAAATGGGCCGCCTCAATTTTAGCTCCATACCTCGTGTACTAGCCCCTACGCGGATTATTCAGAAACCGAGTTCCATTCGTTTCTCCTCCGATTCACTTCCGGACGACCCCGAATGGACGCGACTGTAATTACATAAATCCATAGGGACAAATTATTAAAAGATATTCAAAAAATGGGTCGCCTCAATTTTTGCTCCATACCTCGTGTACTACCCCCTACGAGGATTATTCGGAAACCGAGTTCGATTCGTTTCTGCTCCGTTTCACTTCCGGACGACCCCAAATGGACGCGAATGTAATTTAATAAATCCATAGGGACAAATTATGAAAAATATCCAAAAAACGGGCCGCCTCAATTTTTGCTCCATACCTCGTGTACTACCCCCCTATGAGGATTATTTGGAAACTGAGTTCCATTCGTTTCAGCTCTGATTCACTTCCGGACGACCCCGAATGGACGCGAATGCAATTTCATAAATCCATAGAGACAAATTATGAAAAGATATCCAAAAAACAGGGCGCCTCAATTTTTGCTCCATACCTCGTGTACTACCCCCTACGAGGATTATTCGGAAACCGAGTTCAATTCGTTTAAGCTCCGATTCACTTCCGGACGATCCCAAATGGACGCGAATGCAATTTCATAAATCCATAGGGGAAAATTATGAAAAGATATCCAAAAAACAGGGCGCCTCAATTTCTGCTCTAAACCTCGTGTACTACCCCTTACGAGGATTATTCGGAAACCGAGTTCGATTCGTTTCTTCTCCGATTCACTTTCGGACGACCCCAAATGGACGCGAATGCAATTTAATAAATCTATAGGGACAAATTATGAAAAGATATTCAAAAAATGGGCGCCTCAATTTTTGCTCCATACCTCATATACTACCCCCTACGAGGATTATTCAGAAACCGAGTTCGATTCGTTTCTGCTCCGATTCACTTCCGGACGACCCCGAATGGACGCGAATGCAATTTCATAAATCCATAGAGACAAATTATGAAAAGATATCCAAAAAATGGGGCGCCTCAATTTTTGCTCCATACCTCGTGTACTACCCCCTACGAGGATTATTCGGAAACCGAGTTCCATTCGTTTCAGCTCCGATTCACTTCCGGACGATCCCGAATGGACGCGAATGCAATTTCAAAAATCCATAGGGACAAATTATGAAAAGATATAAAAAAAATAGGCCGCCTCAATTTTTGCTCCAAACCTCGTGTACTACCCCCTACGCGGATTATTTGGAAACCGAGTTCCATTCGTTTCAGCTCCGATTCACTTCCGGACGATCCCGAATGGATGCGAATGCAATTTCATAAATCCATAGGGATAAATTATGAAAACATATCCAAAAAACGGGCCGCCTCAATTTTTGCTCCATACCTCGTGTACTACCCCCTACGAGTCTTATTCGAAAATCGAGTTCCATTCGTTTCAGCTCCGATTCACTTCCGGACGACCCCGAATGGACGCGAATGTAATTACATAAATCCATAGGGATAAATTATGAAAAGATATTCAAAAAATGGGTCGCCTCAATTTTCGCTCCATACCTCGTGTACTACCCCCTACGAGGATTATTCGGAAACAGAGTTCCATTCGTTTCATCTCCGATTCAGTTCCGGACGACCCCGAATGGACCCGAATGCAATTTCATAAATCCATAGGGACAAATTATTAGAGGATTTCAAAAAAATGGGCCGCCTCAATTTTAGCTCCATACCTCGTGTACTACCCCCTACGCGGATTATTCGGAAACCGAGTTCCATTCGTTTCATCTCCGATTCAGTTCCGGACGACCCCGAATGGACCCGAATGCAATTTCATAAATCCATAGGGACAAATTATTAGAGGATTTCAAAAAAATGGGCCGCCTCAATTTTAGCTCCATACCTCGTGTACTACCCCCTACGCGGATTATTCGGAAACCGAGTTCCATTCGTTTCACCTCTGATTCACTTCCGGACGACCCCGAATGGACGCGAATGTAATTACATAAATCCATAGGGACAAATTAAGAAAAGATATTGAAAAAATGGGTCGCCTCAATTTTTGCTCCATACCTCGTGTACTACCCCTACGAGGCTTATTCGAAAATCGAGTTCCATTCGTTTCAGCTCCGATTCACTTCCGGACGATCCCGAATGGACGCGAATGCAATTTCATAAATCCATAGAGACAAATTATGAAAAGATATCAAAAAAACGGGACGCCTCAATTTTTGCCCCATACCTCCTGTACTACCTCCTACGCGGATTATTCGGAAACCGAGTTCTATTCGTTTCACCTCCGATTCACATCCGGACGACCCCGAATGGACGCGAATGTAATTATATAAATCCATAGGGACAAATTAAGAAAAGATATTCAAAAAATGGGTCGCCTCAATTTTCGCTCCATACCTCGTGTACTACCCCCTACGAGGATTATTCGGAAACAGAGTTCCATTCGTTTCAGCTCCGATTCACTTCCGGACGACCCCGAATGGACGCAAATACAATTTCATAAATCCATAGGGACAAATTATTAGAGGATTTCAAAAAAATGGGCCGCCTCAATTTTAGCTCCATACCTCGTGTACTACCCCCTACGCGGATTATTCGGAAACCGAGTTCCATTCGTTTCATCTCCGATTCAGTTCCGGACGACCCCGAATGGACCCGAATGCAATTTCATAAATCCATAGGGACAAATTATTAGAGGATTTCAAAAAAATGGGCCGCCTCAATTTTAGCTCCATACCTCGTGTACTACCCCCTACGCGGATTATTCGGAAACCGAGTTCCATTCGTTTCACCTCTGATTCACTTCCGGACGACCCCGAATGGACGCGAATGTAATTACATAAATCCATAGGGACAAATTAAGAAAAGATATTGAAAAAATGGGTCGCCTCAATTTTTGCTCCATACCTCGTGTACTACCCCTACGAGGCTTATTCGAAAATCGAGTTCCATTCGTTTCAGCTCCGATTCACTTCCGGACGATCCCGAATGGACGCGAATGCAATTTCATAAATCCATAGAGACAAATTATGAAAAGATATCAAAAAAATGGGACGCCTCAATTTTTGCCCCATACCTCCTGTACTACCTCCTACGCGGATTATTCGGAAACCGAGTTCTATTCTTTTCACCTCCGATTCACATCCGGACGACCCCGAATGGACGCGAATGTAATTATATAAATCCATACGGACAAATTAAGAAAAGATATTCAAAAAATGGGTCGCCTCAATTTTTGCTCCATACCTCGTGTACTACCCCCTATGAGGATTATTCGGAAACTGAGTTCCATTCGTTTCAGCTCCGATTCACTTCCGGACGACCCCGAATGGACGCAAATACAATTTCATAAATCCATAGGGACAAATTATGAAAAGATATCCAAAAAACAGGCCGCCTCAATTTTTGCTCCATACCTCATTTACTACCTCCTACGAGGATTATTTGGAAACCGAGTTCCATTCGTTTAAGCTCCGATTCACTTCCGGACGATCCCGAATGGACGCGAATGCAATTTCATAAATCCATAGGGGCAAATTATGAAAAGATATCCAAAAAATAGGGCGCCTCCATTTTTGCTCCAAACCTCGTGTACTACCCCCTACGAGGATTATTCGGAAACTGAGTTCCATTCGTTTAAGCTCCGATTCACTTCCGGACAATCCCGAATGGACGCGAATGCAATTTCATAAATCCATAGGGGCAAATTATGAAAAGATATCCAAAAAATAGGCCGCCTCCATTTTTGCTCCAAACCTCGTGTACTACCCCCTACGAGGATTATTCGGAAACCGAGTTCCATTCATTTCAGCTCCGATTCACTTTCGGACGATCCCGAATGGACGCGAATGCAATTTCATAAATCCATAGGGACAAATTATGAAAAGATATCCAGAAAACGGGCCGCCTCAATTTTTGCTGCATACCTCGTGTACTACCCCCTACGAGGATTATTCGAAAATCGAGTTCCATTCGTTTCAGCTCCGATTCACTTCCGGATGACCCCGAATGGACGCGAATGTAATTTCATAAATCCATAGAGATAAATTATGAAAAGGTATCCAAAAATCGGGACCCCTCAATTTTTGCTCCATACCTCGTGTACTACCCCCTACAAGGATTATTCGGAAACCGAGTTCCATTCGTTTCAGCTCCGATTCACTTCCGCACGACTCCAAATAGACGCGAATGTAATTTCATAAATCCATAGGGACAAATTATGAAATGATATTCAAAAAACAGGTTGCCTCAATTTTTCCTCCATACCTCGTGTACTACCCCTTACGAGGATTATTCGGAAACCGAGTTCCATTCGTTTCAGCTCTGATTCACTTCCGGACGACCTCGAATGGACGCGAATGCAATTTAATAAATCCATAGGGACAAATTATGAAAATATATCCAAGAAATGGGCCTCCTCAATTTTTGCTCCATACCTTGTGTACTACCCCCTACGAGGATTATTCAGAAACCGAGTTCCATTCGTTTCAGCTCCGATTCACTTCCGGACGACCCCGAATGGACGCGAATGCAATTTCATAAATCCATAGAGACAAATTATGAAAAGATTTCCAAAAAACGGGACGCCTCAATTTTTGCTCCATACCTCGTGTACTACCCCCTACGAGGATTATTCGGAAACCGAGTTCCATTCGTTTCAGCTCCGATTCACTTCCGCACGACTCCGAATAGACGTGAATGTAATTTCATAAATCCATAGGGACAAATTATGAAAAGATATCCAAAAAACGGGCCGCCTCAATTTTTACTCCATACCTCGTGTACTACCCCTACGAGGATTATTCGGAAACCGAGTTCCATTCATTTCATCATCGATTCAGTTCCGGACGACCCCGAATGGACCCGAATGCAATTTCATAAATCCATAGGGACAAATTATTAGAGGATTTAAAAAAAAACGGCCGCCTCAATTTTAGCTCCATACCTCGTGTACTACCCCCTACGCGGATTATTCGGAAACCGAGTTCCATTCGTTTCACCTCCGATTCACTTCCGGACGACCCCGAATGGACGCGAATGTAATTACATAAATCAATAGGGACAAATTATGACAAGATATTCAAAAAATGGGTCACCACAATTTTTGCTCCATACCTCGTGTACTACCCCCTACGAGGATTATTCGGAAACCGAGTTCGATTCGTTTCTGCTCCGATTCACTTCCGGACGACCCCAAATGGACGCGAATGCAATTTAATAAATTCATAGGGACAAATTATGAAAAGATATCCAAAAAATGGGCCGCCTCAATTTTTGCTCCATACCTCGTGTACTACCCCCTATGAGGATTATTCCGAAACTGAGTTCCATTCGTTTCAGATCTGATTCACTTCCGGACGACCCCGAATGGACGCGAATGCAATTTCATAAATCCATAGAGACAAATTATGAAAAGATATCCAAAAAACAGGCCGCCTCAATTTTTGCTCCATACCTCGTGTACTACCCCCTACGAGGATTATTCGGAAACCGAGTTCAATTCGTTTAAGCTCCGATTCACTTCCGGACGATCCCGAATTGACGCGAATGCAATTTCATAAATCCATAGGGGAAAATTATGAAAAGATATCCAAAAAACAGGCCGCCTCAATTTTTGCTCCAAACCTCGTGTACTACCCCTTACGAGGATTATTCGGAAACCGAGTTCGATTCGTTTCTTCTCCGATTCACTTTCGGACGACCCCAAATGGACGCGAATGCAATTTAATAAATCTATAGGGACAAATTATGAAAAGATATTCAAAAAATGGGCGCCTCAATTTTTGCTCCATACGTCATGTACTACCCCCTACGAGGATTATTCAGAAACCGAGTTCGATTCGTTTCTGCTCCGATTCACTTCCGGACGACCCCGAATGGACGCGAATGCAATTTCATAAATCCATAGAGACAAATTATGAAAAGACATCCAAAAAACGGGGCGCCTCAATTTTTGCTCCATACCTCGTGTACTACCCCCTACGAGGATTATTCGGAAACCGAGTTCCATTCGTTTCAGCTCCGATTCACTTCCGGACGATCCCGAATGGACGCGAATGCAATTTCAAAAATCCATAGGGACAAATTATGAAAAGATATAAAAAAAATAGGCCGCCTCAAATTTTGCTCCAAACCTCGTGTACTACCCCCTACGCGGATTATTTGGAAACCGAGTTCCATTCGTTTCAGCTCCGATTCACTTCCGGACGATCCCGAATGGATGCGAATGCAATTTCATAAATCCATAGGGACAAATTATGAAAACATATCCAAAAAACGGGTCGCCTCAATTTTTGCTCCATACCTCGTGTACTACCCTCTACGAGTCTTATTCGAAAATCGAGTTCCATTCGTTTCAGCTCCGATTCACTTCCGGACGACCCCGAATGGACGCGAATGCAATTTCATAAATCCATAGAGACAAATTATGAAAAGATATCCAAAAAACGGGACGCCTTAATTTTTGGTTATACCTCCTGTACTACCCCCTACACAGATTATTCGGAAACCGAGTTCCATTCGTTTCACCTCCGATTCACTTCCGGACGACCCCGAATGGACGCGAATGTAATTACATAAATCCATAGGGACAAATTATGAAAAGATATTCAAAAAATGGGTCACCTCAATTTTCGCTCTATACCTCGTGTACTACCCCCTACGAGGATTATTCGGAAACCGAGTTCCATTCGTTTCATCTCCGATTCAGTTCCGGACGACCCCGAATGGACCCGAATGCAATTTCATAAATCCATAGGGACAAATTATTAGAGGATTTCAAAAAAATGGGCCGCCTCAATTTTAGCTCCATACCTCGTGTACTACCCCCTACGCGGGTTATTCGGAAACCGAGTTCCATTCGTTTCACCTCTGATTCACTTCCGGACGACCCTGAATGGACGCGAATGTAATTACATAAATCCATAGGGACAAATTAAGAAAAGATATTCAAAAAATGGGTCGCCTCAATTTTTGCTCCATACCTCGTGTACTACCCCTACGAGGCTTATTCGAAAATCGAGTTCCATTCGTTTCAGCTCCGATTCACTTCCGGACGATCCCGAATGGACGCGAATGCAATTTCATAAATCCATAGAGACAAATTATGAAAAGATATCAAAAAACGGGACGCCTCAATTTTTTCCCCATACCTCCTGTACTACCCCCTACGCGGATTATTCGGAAACCGAGTTCCATTCGTTTCACCTCCGATTCACTTCCGGACGACCCCGAATGGACGCGAATGTAATTACATAAATCCATAGGGACAAATTAAGAAAAGATATTCAAAAAATGGGTCACCTCAATTTTTGCTCCATACCTCGTGTACTACCCCCTATGAGGATTATTCGGAAACTGAGTTCCATTCGTTTCAGCTCTGATTCACTTCCGGACGACCCCGAATGGACGCGAATACAATTTCATAAATCCATAGAGACAAATTATGAAAAGATATCCAAAAAACAGGCCGCCTCAATTTTTGCTCCATACCTCGTGTACTACCTCCTACGAGGATTATTTGGAAACCGAGTTCCATTCGTTTAAGCTCCGATTCACTTCCGGACGATCCCGAATGGACGCGAATGCAATTTCATAAATCCATAGGGGCAAATTATGAAAAGATATCCAAAAAATAGGCCGCCTCCATTTTTGCTCCAAACCTCGTGTACTACCCCCTACGAGGATTATTCGGAAACCGAGTTCCATTCGTTTAAGCTCCGATTCACTTCTGGACGATCCCGAATGGACGCGAATGCAATTTCATAAATCCATAGGGGCAAATTATGAAAAGATATCCAAAAAATAGGCCGCCTCCATTTTTGCTCCAAACCTCGTGTACTACCCCCTACGAGGATTATTCGGAAACCGAGTTCCATTCATTTCAGCTCCGATTCACTTTCGGACGATCCCGAATGGACGCGAATGCAATTTCATAAATCCATAGGGACAAATTATGAAAAGATATCCAGAAAACGGGCCGCCTCAATTTTTGCTGCATACCTCGTGTACTACCCCCTACGAGGATTATTCGAAAATCGAGTTCCATTCGTTTCAGCTCCGATTCACTTCTGGACGACCCCGAATGGACGCGAATGTAATTTCATAAATCCATAGAGACAAATTATGAAAAGGTATCCAAAAATCGGGACCCCTCAATTTTTGCTCCATACCTCGTGTACTACCCCCTACAAGGATTATTCGGAAACCGAGTTCCATTCGTTTCAGCTCCGATTCACTTCCGCATGACTCCAAATAGACGCGAATGTAATTTCATAAATCCATAGGGACAAATTATGAAAAGATATTCAAAAAACAGGTCGCCTCAATGTTTGCTCCATACCTCGTGTACTACCCCCTACGAGGATTATTCGGAAACCGAGTTCCATTCGTTTCAGCTCTGATTCACTTCCGGACGACCTCGAATGGACGCGAATGCAATTTAATAAATCCATAGGGACAAATTATGAAAAGATTTCCAAAAAACGGGACGCCTCAATTTTTGCTCCATACCTCATGTACTACCCCCTACGAGGATTATTCGGAAACCGAGTTCCATTCGTTTCAGCTCCGATTCACTTCCACACGACTCCGAATAGACGTGAATGTAATTTCATAAATCCATAGGGACAAATTATGAAAAGATATCCAAAAAACGGGCCGCCTCAATTTTTGCTCCATACCTCGTGTACTACCCCTACGAGGATTATTCGGAAACCGAGTTCCTTTCATTTCATCTCCGATTCAGTTCCGGACGACCCCGAATGGACCCGAATGCAATTTCATAAATCCATAGGGACAAATTATTAGAGGATTTAAAAAAAACCGGCCGCCTCAATTTTAGCTCCATACCTCCTGTACTACCCCCTACGCGGATTATTCGGAAACCGAGTTCCATTCGTTTCACCTCCAATTCACTTCCGGACGACCCCGAATGGACGTGAATGTAATTACATAAATCAATAGGGACAAATTATGAAAAGATATTCAAAAAATGGGTCGCCACAATTTTTGCTCCATACCTCGTGTACTACCCCCTACGAGGATTATTCGGAAACCGAGTTCGATTCATTTCTGCTCCGATTCACTTCCGGACGACCCCAAATGGACGCGAATGCAATTTAATAAATTCATAGGGACAAATTATGAAAAGATATCCAAAAAATGGGCCGCCTCAATTTTTGCTCCATACCTCGTGTACTACCCCCTATGAGGATTATTCGGAAACTGAGTTCCATTCATTTCAGCTCCGATTCACTTCCGGACAGACCCCGAATGGACGCGAATGCAATTTCATTAATCCATACAGACAAATTATGAAAAGATATCCAAAAAACAGGCCGCCTCAATTTTTGCTCCATACCTCATGTACTACCCCCTACGAGGATTATTCGAAAACCGAGTTCCATTCGTTTAAGCTCCGATTCACTTCCGGACGATCCCGAATGGACGCGAATGCAATTTCATAAATCCATAGGGGAAAATTATGAAAAGATATCCAAAAAACAGGCCGCCTCAATTTTTGCTCCAAACCTCGTGTACTACCCCCTACGAGGATTATTCGGAAACCGAGTTCGATTCGTTTCTTCTCCGATTCACTTCCGGACGACCCCAAATGGACGCGAATGCAATTTAATAAATCTATAGGGACAAATTATGAAAAGATATTCAAAAAATGGGCGCCTCAATTTTTGCTCCATACCTCATGTACTACCCCCTACGAGGATTATTCAGAAACCAAGTTCGATTCGTTTCAGCTCCGATTCACTTCCGGACGACCCCGAATGAACGCGAATGCAATTTCATAAATCCATAGAGACAAATTATGAAAAGATATCCAAAAAATGGGCCGCCTCAATTTTTGCTCCATACCTCGTGTACTACCCCCTACAAGGATTATTCGGAAACCGAGTTCCATTTGTTTCAGCTCCGATTCACTTCCGGACGATCCCGAATGGACGCGAATGCAATTTCAAAAATCCATAGGGACAAATTATGAAAAGATATCGAAAAAACAGGCCGCCTCAATTTTTGCTCCAAATCTCGTGTACTACCCCCTACGCGGATTACTCGGAAACCGAGTTCCATTCGTTTCAGCTCCGATTCACTTCCGGACGATCCCGAATGGATGCGAATGCAATTTCATAAATCCATAGGGACAAATTATGAAAAGATATCCAGAAAACGGGCCGCCTCAATTTTTGCTGCATACCTCGTGTACTACCCCCTACGAGGATTATTCGAAAATCGAGTTCCATTCGTTTCAGCTCCGATTCACTTCCGGACGACCCCGAATGGACGCGAATGTAATTTCATAAATCCATAGAGACAAATTATGAAAAGGTATCCAAAAATCGGGACCCCTCAATTTTTGCTCCATACCTCGTGTACTACCCCCTACAAGGATTATTCGGAAACCGAGTTCCATTCGTTTCAGCTCCGATTCACTTCCGCATGACTCCAAATAGATGCGAATGTAATTTCATAAATCCATAGGGACAAATTATGAAAAGATATTCAAAAAACAGGTCGCCTCAATTTTTGCTCCATACCTCGTGTACTACCCCCTACGAGGATTATTCGGAAACCGAGTTCCATTCGTTTCAGCTCTGATTCACTTCCGGACGACCTCGAATGGACGCGAATGCAATTTAATAAATCCATAGGGACAAATTATGAAAAGATTTCCAAAAAACGGGATGCCTCAATTTTTGCTCCATACCTCATGTACTACCCCCTACGAGGATTATTCGGAAACCGAGTTCCATTCGTTTCAGCTCCGATTCACTTCCACACGACTCCGAATAGACGTGAATGTAATTTCATAAATCCATAGGGACAAATTATGAAAAGATATCCAAAAAACGGGCCGCCTCAATTTTTGCTCCATACCTCGTGTACTACCCCTACGAGGATTATTCGGAAACCGAGTTCCATTCATTTCATCTCCGATTCAGTTCCGGACGACCCCGAATGGACCCGAATGCAATTTCATAAATCCATAGGGACAAATTATTAGAGGATTTAAAAAAAACCGGCCGCCTCAATTTTAGCTCCATACCTCGTGTACTACCCCCTACGCGGATTATTCAGAAACCGAGTTCCATTCGTTTCAGCTCCGATTCACTTCCGGACGACCCCGAATGGACGTGAATGTAATTACATAAATCAATAGGGACAAATTATGAAAAGATATTCAAAAAATGGGTCGCCACAATTTTTGCTCCATACCTCGTGTACTACCCCCTACGAGGATTATTCGGAAACCGAGTTCGATTCATTTCTGCTCCGATTCACTTCCGGACGACCCCAAATGGACGCGAATGCAATTTAATAAATTCATAGGGACAAATTATGAAAAGATATCCAAAAAATGGGCCGCCTCAATTTTTGCTCCATACCTCGTGTACTACCCCCTATGAGGATTATTCGGAAACTGAGTTCCATTCATTTCAGCTCCGATTCACTTCCGGACAGACCCCGAATGGACGCGAATGCAATTTCATTAATCCATACAGACAAATTATGAAAAGATATCCAAAAAACAGGCCGCCTCAATTTTTGCTCCATACCTCATGTACTACCCCCTACGAGGATTATTCGAAAACCGAGTTCGATTCGTTTAAGCTCCGATTCACTTCCGGACGATCCCGAATGGACGCGAATGCAATTTCATAAATCCATAGGGGAAAATTATGAAAAGATATCCAAAAAACAGGCCGCCTCAATTTTTGCTCCAAACCTCGTGTACTACCCCCTACGAGGATTATTCGGAAACCGAGTTCGATTCGTTTCTTCTCCGATTCACTTCCGGACGACCCCAAATGGACGCGAATGCAATTTAATAAATCTATAGGGACAAATTATGAAAAGATATTCAAAAAATGGGCGCCTCAATTTTTGCTCCATACCTCATGTACTACGAGGATTATTCAGAAACCGAGTTCGATTCGTTTCAGCTCCGATTCACTTCCGGACGACCCCGAATGGACGCGAATGCAATTTCATAAATCCATAGAGACAAATTATGAAAAGATATCCAAAAAATGGGCCGCCTCAATTTTTGCTCCATACCTCGTGTACTACCCCCTACAAGGATTATTCGGAAACCGAGTTCCATTTGTTTCAGCTCCGATTCACTTCCGGACGATCCCGAATGGACGCGAATGCAATTTCAAAAATCCATAGGGACAAATTATGAAAAGATATCGAAAAAACAGGCCGCCTCAATTTTTGCTCCAAATCTCGTGTACTACCCCCTACGCGGATTACTCGGAAACCGAGTTCCATTCGTTTCAGCTCCGATTCACTTCCGGACGATCCCGAATGGATGCGAATGCAATTTCATAAATCCATAGGGACAAATTATGAAAAGATATCCAGAAAACAGGCCGCCTCAATTTTTGCTGCATACCTCGTGTACTACCCCCTACGAGGATTATTCGAAAATTGAGTTCCATTCGTTTCAGCTCCGATTCACTTCCGGACGACCCCGAATGGACGCGAATGTAATTTCATAAATCCATAGAGACAAATTATGAAAAGGTATTCAAAAATCGGGACCCCTCAATTTTTGCTCCATACCTCGTGTACTACCCCCTACAAGGATTATTCGGAAACCGAGTTCCATTCGTTTCAGCTCCGATTCACTTCCGCATGACTCCAAATAGACGCGAATGTAATTTCATAAATCCATAGGGACAAATTATGAAAAGATATTCAAAAAACAGGTCGCCTCAATTTTTGCTCCATACCTCGTGTACTACCCCCTACGAGGATTATTCGGAAACCGAGTTCCATTCGTTTCAGCTCTGATTCACTTCCGGACGACCTCGAATGGACGCGAATGCAATTTAATAAATCCATAGGGACAAATTATGAAAAGATTTCCAAAAAACGGGACGCCTCAATTTTTGCTCCATACCTCATGTACTACCCCCTACGAGGATTATTCGGAAACCGAGTTCCATTCGTTTCAGCTCCGATTCACTTCCACACGACTCCGAATAGACGTGAATGTAATTTCATAAATCCATAGGGACAAATTATGAAAAGATATCCAAAAAACGGGCCGCCTCAATTTTTGCTCCATACCTCGTGTACTACCCCTACGAGGATTATTCGGAAACCGAGTTCCATTCATTTCATCTCCGATTCAGTTCCGGACGACCCCGAATGGACCCGAATGCAATTTCATAAATCCATAGGGACAAATTATTAGAGGATTTAAAAAAAACCGGCCGCCTCAATTTTAGCTCCATACCTCGTGTACTACCCCCTACGCGGATTATTCAGAAACCGAGTTCCATTCGTTTCAGCTCCGATTCACTTCCGGACGACCCCGAATGGACGTGAATGTAATTACATAAATCAATAGGGACAAATTATGAAAAGATATTCAAAAAATGGGTCCCCACAATTTTTGCTCCATACCTCGTGTACTACCCCCCCTACGAGGATTATTCGGAAACCGAGTTCGATTCATTTCTGCTCCGATTCACTTCCGGACGACCCCAAATGGACGCGAATGCAATTTAATAAATTCATAGGGACAAATTATGAAAAGATATCCAAAAAATGGGCCGCCTCAATTTTTGCTCCATACCTCGTGTACTACCCCCTATGAGGATTATTCGGAAACTGAGTTCCATTCATTTCAGCTCCGATTCACTTCCGGACAGACCCCGAATGGACGCGAATGCCATTTCATTAATCCATACAGACAAATTATGAAAAGATATCCAAAAAACAGGCCGCCTCAATTTTTGCTCCATACCTCATGTACTACCCCCTACGAGGATTATTCGAAAACCGAGTTCGATTCGTTTAAGCTCCGATTCACTTCCGGACGATCCCGAATGGACGCGAATGCAATTTCATAAATCCATAGGGGAAAATTATGAAAAGATATCCAAAAAACAGGCCGCCTCAATTTTTGCTCCAAACCTCGTGTACTACCCCCTACGAGGATTATTCGGAAACCGAGTTCGATTCGTTTCTTCTCCGATTCACTTCCGGACGACCCCAAATGGACGCGAATGCAATTTAATAAATCTATAGGGACAAATTATGAAAAGATATTCAAAAAATGGGCGCCTCAATTTTTGCTCCATACCTCATGTACTACCCCCTACGAGGATTATTCAGAAACCGAGTTCGATTCGTTTCAGCTCCGATTCACTTCCGGACGACCCCGAATGGACGCGAATGCAATTTCATAAATCCATAGAGACAAATTATGAAAAGATATCCAAAAAATGGGCCGCCTCAATTTTTGCTCCATACCTCGTGTACTACCCCCTACAAGGATTATTCGGAAACCGAGTTCCATTTGTTTCAGCTCCGATTCACTTCCGGACGATCCCGAATGGACGCGAATGCAATTTCAAAAATCCATAGGGACAAATTATGAAAAGATATCGAAAAAACAGGCCGCCTCAATTTTTGCTCCAAATCTCGTGTACTACCCCCTACGCGGATTACTCGGAAACCGAGTTCCATTCGTTTCAGCTCCGATTCACTTCCGGACGATCCCGAATGGATGCGAATGCAATTTCATAAATCCATAGGGACAAATTATGAAAAGATATCCAGAAAACAGGCCGCCTCAATTTTTGCTGCATACCTCGTGTACTACCCCCTACGAGGATTATTCGAAAATTGAGTTCCATTCGTTTCAGCTCCGATTCACTTCCGGACGACCCCGAATGGACGCGAATGTAATTTCATAAATCCATAGAGACAAATTATGAAAAGGTATTCAAAAATCGGGACCCCTCAATTTTTGCTCCATACCTCGTGTACTACCCCCTACAAGGATTATTCGGAAACCGAGTTCCATTCGTTTCAGCTCCGATTCACTTCCGCATGACTCCAAATAGACGCGAATGTAATTTCATAAATCCATAGGGACAAATTATGAAAAGATATTCAAAAAACAGGTCGCCTCAATTTTTGCTCCATACCTCGTGTACTACCCCCTACGAGGATTATTCGGAAACCGAGTTCCATTCGTTTCAGCTCTGATTCACTTCCGGACGACCTCGAATGGACGCGAATGCAATTTAATAAATCCATAGGGACAAATTATGAAAAGATTTCCAAAAAACGGGACGCCTCAATTTTTGCTCCATACCTCATGTACTACCCCCTACGAGGATTATTCGGAAACCGAGTTCCATTCGTTTCAGCTCCGATTCACTTCCACACGACTCCGAATAGACGTGAATGTAATTTCATAAATCCATAGGGACAAATTATGAAAAGATATCCAAAAAACGGGCCGCCTCAATTTTTGCTCCATACCTCGTGTACTACCCCTACGAGGATTATTCGGAAACCGAGTTCCATTCATTTCATCTCCGATTCAGTTCCGGACGACCCCGAATGGACCCGAATGCAATTTCATAAATCCATAGGGACAAATTATTAGAGGATTTAAAAAAAACCGGCCGCCTCAATTTTAGCTCCATACCTCGTGTACTACCCCCTACGCGGATTATTCAGAAACCGAGTTCCATTCGTTTCAGCTCCGATTCACTTCCGGACGACCCCGAATGGACGTGAATGTAATTACATAAATCAATAGGGACAAATTATGAAAAGATATTCAAAAAATGGGTCCCCACAATTTTTGCTCCATACCTCGTGTACTACCCCCCCTACGAGGATTATTCGGAAACCGAGTTCGATTCATTTCTGCTCCGATTCACTTCCGGACGACCCCAAATGGACGCGAATGCAATTTAATAAATTCATAGGGACAAATTATGAAAAGATATCCAAAAAATGGGCCGCCTCAATTTTTGCTCCATACCTCGTGTACTACCCCCTATGAGGATTATTCGGAAACTGAGTTCCATTCATTTCAGCTCCGATTCACTTCCGGACAGACCCCGAATGGACGCGAATGCCATTTCATTAATCCATACAGACAAATTATGAAAAGATATCCAAAAAACAGGCCGCCTCAATTTTTGCTCCATACCTCATGTACTACCCCCTACGAGGATTATTCGAAAACCGAGTTCCATTCGTTTAAGCTCCGATTCACTTCCGGACGATCCCGAATGGACGCGAATGCAATTTCATAAATCCATAGGGGAAAATTATGAAAAGATATCCAAAAAACAGGCCGCCTCAATTTTTGCTCCAAACCTCGTGTACTACCCCCTACGAGGATTATTCGGAAACCGAGTTCGATTCGTTTCTTCTCCGATTCACTTCCGGACGACCCCAAATGGACGCGAATGCAATTTAATAAATCTATAGGGACAAATTATGAAAAGATATTCAAAAAATGGGCGCCTCAATTTTTGCTCCATACCTCATGTACTACCCCCTACGAGGATTATTCAGAAACCGAGTTCGATTCGTTTCAGCTCCGATTCACTTCCGGACGACCCCGAATGGACGCGAATGCATTTTCATAAATCCATAGAGACAAATTATGAAAAGATATCCAAAAAACGGGCCACCTCAATTTTTGCTCCATACCTCGTGTACTACCCCCTACAAGGATTATTCGGAAACCGAGTTCCATTTGTTTCAGCTCCGATTCACTTCCGGACGATCCCGAATGGACGCGAATGCAATTTCAAAAATCCATAGGGACAAATTATGAAAAGATATCGAAAAAACAGGCCGCCTCAATTTTTGCTCCAAATCTCGTGTACTACCCCCTACGCGGATTACTCGGAAACCGAGTTCCATTCGTTTCAGCTCCGATTCACTTCCGGACGATCCCGAATGGATGCGAATGCAATTTCATAAATCCATAGGGACAAATTATGAAAAGATATCCAGAAAACGGGCCGCCTCAATTTTTGCTGCATACCTCGTGTACTACCCCCTACGAGGATTATTCGAAAATCGAGTTCCATTCGTTTCAGCTCCGATTCACTTCCGGACGACCCCGAATGGACGCGAATGTAATTTCATAAATCCATAGAGACAAATTATGAAAAGGTATCCAAAAATCGGGACCCCTCAATTTTTGCTCCATACCTCGTGTACTACCCCCTACAAGGATTATTCGGAAACCGAGTTCCATTCGTTTCAGCTCCGATTCACTTCCGCATGACTCCAAATAGACGCAAATATAATTTCATAAATCCATAGGGACAAATTATGAAAAGATATTCAAAAAACAGGTCGCCTCAATTTTTGCTCCATACCTCGTGTACTACCCCCTACGAGGATTATTCGGAAACCGAGTTCCATTCGTTTCAGCTCTGATTCACTTCCGGACGACCTCGAATGGACGCGAATGCAATTTAATAAATCCATAGGGACAAATTATGAAAAGATTTCTAAAAAACGGGACGCCTCAATTTTTGCTCCATACCTCATGTACTACCCCCTACGAGGATTATTCGGAAACCGAGTTCCATTCGTTTCAGCTCCGATTCACTTCCACACGACTCCGAATAGACGTGAATGTAATTTCATAAATCCATAGGGACAAATTATGAAAAGATATCCAAAAAACGGGCCGCCTCAATTTTTGCTCCATACCTCGTGTACTACCCCTACGAGGATTATTCGGAAACCGAGTTCCATTCATTTCATCTCCGATTCAGTTCCGGACGACCCCGAATGGACCCGAATGCAATTTCATAAATCCATAGGGACAAATTATTAGAGGATTTAAAAAAAACCGGCCGCCTCAATTTTAGCTCCATACCTCGTGTACTACCCCCTACGCGGATTATTCAGAAACCGAGTTCCATTCGTTTCAGCTCCGATTCACTTCCGGACGACCCCGAATGGACGTGAATGTAATTACATAAATCAATAGGGACAAATTATGAAAAGATATTCAAAAAATGGGTCGCCACAATTTTTGCTCCATACCTCGTGTACTACCCCCTACGAGGATTATTCGGAAACCGAGTTCGATTCATTTCTGCTCCGATTCACTTCCGGACGACCCCAAATGGACGCGAATGCAATTTAATAAATTCATAGGGACAAATTATGAAAAGATGTCCAAAAAATGGGCCGCCTCAATTTTTGCTCCATACCTCGTGTACTACCCCCTATGAGGATTATTCGGAAACTGAGTTCCATTCATTTCAGCTCCGATTCACTTCCGGACAGACCCCGAATGGACGCGAATGCAATTTCATTAATCCATACAGACAAATTATGAAAAGATATCCAAAAAACAGGCCGCCTCAATTTTTGCTCCATACCTCATGTACTACCCCCTACGAGGATTATTCGAAAACCGAGTTCCATTCGTTTAAGCTCCGATTCACTTCCGGACGATCCCGAATGGACGCGAATGCAATTTCATAAATCCATAGGGGAAAATTATGAAAAGATATCCAAAAACAGGCCGCCTCAATTTTTGCTCCAAACCTCGTGTACTACCCCCTACGAGGATTATTCGGAAACCGAGTTCGATTCGTTTCTTCTCCGATTCACTTCCGGACGACCCCAAATGGACGCGAATGCAATTTAATAAATCTATAGGGACAAATTATGAAAAGATATTCAAAAAATGGGCGCCTCAATTTTTGCTCCATACCTCATGTACTACCCCCTACGAGGATTATTCAGAAACCGAGTTCGATTCGTTTCAGCTCCGATTCACTTCCGGACGACCCCGAATGGACGCGAATGCAATTTCATAAATCCATAGAGACAAATTATGAAAAGATATCCAAAAAACGGGCCACCTCAATTTTTGCTCCATACCTCGTGTACTACCCCCTACAAGGATTATTCGGAAACCGAGTTCCATTTGTTTCAGCTCCGATTCACTTCCGGACGATCCCGAATGGACGCGAATGCAATTTCAAAAATCCATAGGGACAAATTATGAAAAGATATCGAAAAAACAGGCCGCCTCAATTTTTGCTCCAAATCTCGTGTACTACCTCCTACGCGGATTACTCGGAAACCGAGTTCCATTCGTTTCAGCTCAGATTCACTTCCGGACGATCCCGAATGGATGCGAATGCAATTTCATAAATCCATAGGGACAAATTATGAAAACATATCCAAAAAACGGACCGCCTCAATTTTTGCTCCATACCTCGTGTACAACCCCCTACGAGGCTTATTCGAAAATCGAGTTCCATTCGTTTCAGCTCCGATTCACTTCCGGACGACCCCGAATGGACGCGAATGCAATTTCATAAATCCATAGGGACAAATTATGAAAAGATATCCAAAAAACGGGACGCCTTAATTTTTGCTTATACCTCGTGTACTACCCCCTACACAGATTATTCAGAAACCGAGTTCCATTCGTTTCACCTCCGATTCACTTCCAGACGACCCCGAATGGACGCAAATGTAATTACATAAATCCATAGGGACAAATTATGAAAAGATATTCAAAAAATGGGTCGCCTCAATTTTTGCACCATACCACGTGTACTATCCCCTACGAGGATTATTCGGAAATCGAGTTCCATTCGTTTCATCTCCGATTCAGTTCCGGACGACCCCGAATGGACCCGAATGCAATTTCATAAATCCATAGGGACAAATTATTAGAGGATTTCAAAAAAATGGGCCGCCTCAATTTTAACTCCATACCTCGTCTACTACCCCCTACGCGGATTATTCGGAAACCGAGTTCCATTCGTTTCACCTCCGATTCACTTCCGGACGACCCCGAATGGACGCGAATGTAATTACATAAATCCATAGGGACAAATTAAGAAAAGATATTCAAAAAATGGGTCGCCTCAATTTTTGCTCCATACCTCGTGTACTACCCCCTACGAATCTTATTCGAAAATCGAGTTCCATTCGTTTCAGCTCCGATTCACTTCCGGACGATCCCGAATGGACGCGAATGCAATTTCATAAATCCATAGAGACAAATTATGAAAAGATATCAAAAAAACGGGACGCCTCAATTTTTGCCCCATACCTCCTGTACTACCCCCTACGCGGATTATTCGGAAACCGAGTTCCATTCGTTTCACCTCCGATTCACTTCCGGACGACCCCGAATGGACGCGAATGTAATTACATAAATCCATAGGGACAAATTAAGAAAAGATATTCAAAAAATGGGTCGCCTCAATTTTTGCTCCATACCTCATGTACTACCCCCTACGAGGATTATTCGGAAACCGAGTTCGATTCGTTTCTGCTCCGATTCACTTCCGGACGACCCCGAATGGACGCGAATGCAATTTCATAAATCCATAGAGACAAATTATGAAAAGATATCCAAAAAACAGGCCGCCTCAATTTTTGCTCCATACCTCGTGTACTACCTCCTACAAGGATTATTCGGAAACCGAGTTCCATTCGTTTAAGCTCCGATTCACTTCCGGACGATCCCGAATGGACGCGAATGAAATTTCATAAATCCATAGGGGCAAATTATGAAAAGATATCCAAAAAATAGGCCGCCTCCATTTTTGCTCCAAACCTCGTGTACTACCCCCTACGAGGATTATTCGGAAACCGAGTTCCATTCGTTTAAGCTCCGATTCACTTCCGGACGATCCCGAATGGACGCGAATGCAATTTCATAAATCCATAGGGGCAAATTATGAAAAGATATCCAAAAAATAGGCCGCCTCCATTTTTGCTCCAAACCTCGTGTACTACCCCCTACGAGGATTATTCGGAAACCGAGTTCCATTCGTTTCAGCTCCGATTAACTTTCGGACGATCCCGAATGGACGCGAATGCAATTTCATAAATCCATAGGGACAAATTATGAAAAGATATCCAGAAAACGGGCCGCCTCAATTTTTGCTGCATACCTCGTGTACTACCCCCTACGAGGACTATTCGAAAATCGAGTTCCATTCGTTTCAGCTCTGATTCACTTCCGGACGACCCCGAATGGACGCGAATGTAATTTCATAAATCCATAGAGACAAATTATGAAAAGGTATCCAAAAATCGGGACCCCTCAATTTTTGCTCCATACCTCGTGTACTACCCCCTACAAGGATTATTCGGAAACCGAGTTCCATTCGTTTCAGCTCCGATTCACTTCCGCACGACTCCAAATAGACGAGAATGTAATTTCATAAATCCATAGGGACAAATTATGAAAAGATATTCAAAAAACAGGTCACCTCAATTTTTGCTCCATACCTCGTGTACTACCCCCTACGAGGATTATTCGGAAACCGAGTTCCATTCGTTTCAGCTCTGATTCACTTCCGGACGACCTCGAATGGACGCGAATGCAATTTAATAAATCCATAGGGACAAATTATGAAAATATATCCAAGAAATGGGCCTCCTCAATTTTTGCTCCATACCTTGTGTACTACCCCCTACGAGGATTATTCAGAAACCGAGTTCCATTCGTTTCAGCTCCGATTCACTTCCGGACGACCCCGAATGGACGCGAATGCAATTTCATAAATCCATAGAGACAAATTATGAAAAGATTTCCAAAAAACGGGACACCTCAATTTTTGCTCCATACCTCGTGTACTACCCCCTACGAGGATTATTCGGAAACCGAGTTCCATTCGTTTCAGCTCCGATTCACTTCCGCACGACTCCGAATAGACGCGAATGTAATTTCATAAATCCATAGGGACAAATTATGAAAAGATATCCAAAAAACGGGCCGCCTCAATTTTTGCTCCATACCTCGTGTACTACCCCTACGAGGATTATTCGGAAACCGAGTTCCATTCATTTCATCTCCGATTCAGTTCCGGACGACCCCGAATGGACCCGAATGCAATTTCATAAATCCATGGGGACAAATTATTAGAGGATTTAAAAAAAACCGGCCGCCTCAATTTTAGCTCCATACCTCGTGCACTACCCCATACGCGGATTATTTGGAAACCGAGTTCCATTCGTTTCACCTCCGATTCACTTCCGGACGACCCCGAATGGACGCCAATGTAATTACATAAATCAATAGGGACAAATTATGAAAATATATTCAAAAAATGGGTCGCCACAATTTTTGCTCCATACCTCTTGTACTACCCCCTACGAGGATTATTCGGAAACCGAGTTCGATTCATTTCTGCTCCGATTCACTTCCGGACGTCCCCAAATGGACGCGAATGCAATTTAATAAATTTATAGTGACAAATTATGAAAAGATATCCAAAAAATGGGCCGCCTCAATTTTTGCTCCATACCTCGTGTACTACCCCCTATGAGGATAATTCGGAAACTGAGTTCCATTCGTTTCAGCTCCGATTCACTTCCGGATGACCCCGAATGGACGCGAATGCAATTTCATAAATCCATACAGACAAATTATGAAAAGATATCCAAAAAATAGGCCGCCTCAATTTTTGCTCCATACCTCATGTACTACCCACTACGAGGATTATTCGGAAACCGAGTTCCATTCGTTTAAGCTCCGATTCACTTCCGGACGATCCCGAATGGACGCCAATGCAATTTCATAAATCCATAGGGGCAAATTAAGAAAAGATATCCAAAAAACAGGCCGCCTCAATTTTTGCTCCAAACCTCGTGTACTACCCCCTACGAGGATTATTCGGAAACCGAGTTCCATTCGTTTCAGCTCCGATTCACTTCCGGACGATCCCGAATGCACGCGAATGCAATTTCATAAATCCATAAGGTCAAATTATGAAAAGATATCCAAAAAACGGGCCGCCTCAATTTTCGCTCCATACCTCGTGTACTACCCCCTACGAGGATTATTCGAAAATCGAGTTCCATTCATTTCAGCTCCGATTCACTTCCGGACGACCCCGAATGGACGCGAACGCAATTTCATAAATCCATAGAGACAAATTATGAAAAGATATCCAAAAATCGGGATGCCTCAATTTTTGCTCCATACCTCGTGTACTACCCCCTACGAGGATTATTCGGAAACCGAGTTCCATTCGTTTCAGCTCCGATTCACTTCCGCACGACTCCAAATAGACACGAATGTAATTTCATAAATCCATAGGGACAAATTATGAAAAGGTATTCAAAAAACAGGTTGCCTCAATTTTTGCTACATACCTCGTGTACTACCCCCTACGAGGATTATTCGGAAACCGAGTTCCATTCGTTTCAGCTCTGATTCACTTTCGGACGACCTCGAATGGACGCGAATGCAATTTAATAAATCCATAGGGATAAATTATGAAAATATATTCAAAAAATGGGTCACCTCAATTTTTGCTCCATACCTCGTGTACTACCCCATACGAGGATTATTCAGAAACCGAGTTCGATTCGTTTCTGCTCCGATTCACTTCCGGACGACCCCAAATGGTCGCGAATGCAATTTAATTAATCCATAGGGACAAATTATAAAAAGATATCCAAAAAATGGGCCGCCTCAATTTTTACTCCATACCTCGTGTACTACCCCCTATGAGGATTATTCGGAAACCGAGTTCCATTCGTTTCAGCTCCGATTCACTTCCGCACGACTCCGAATAGACGCGAATGTAATTTCATAAATCCATAGGGACAAATTATGAAAAGATATCCAAAAAACGGGCCACCTCAATATTTGCTCCATATCTCGTGTACTACCCCCTACGAGGATTATTCGGAAATCGAGTACCATTCGTTTCATCTCCGATTCAGTTCCGGACGACCCCGAATGGACGCGAATTCAATTTCATAAATCCATAGGGACAAATTATTAGAGGATTTCAAAAAAATGGGCCGCCTCAATTTTAGCTCCATACATCGTGTACTACCCCCTACGCGGATTATTCGGAAATCGAGTTCCATTCATTTCAGCTCCGATTCACTTCCGGACGAACCCGAATGGACGCGAATGTAATTACATAAATCCATAGGGACAAATTATGAAAAGATATTCAAAAAACGGGTCGCCTCAATTTTTGCTCCATACCTCGTGTACTACCCCCTACGAGGATTATTCGGAAACCGAGTTCGATTCGTTTCTGCTCCGATTATCTTCCGGACGACCCAAAATGGACGCAAATGCAATTTAATAAATCAATAGGGACAAATTATGAAAAGATATCCAAAAAACGGGCCGCCTCAATTTTTGCTCCATTCCTCGTGTACTACCCCCTAAGAGGATTATTCGGAAACTTAGTTCCATTCGTTTCAGCTCCGATTCACTTCCGGACGACCCCGAATGGACGCGAATGCAATTTCATAAATCCATAGAGACAAATTATGAAAAGATATCCAAAAAACGGGCCGCCTCAATTTTTGCTCCATACCTCGTGTACTACCCCCTACGAGGATTATTCGGAAACCGAGTTCCATTTGTTTCAGCTCCGATTCACTTCCGGACGATCCCGAATGGACGCGAATGCAATTTCAAAAATCCATAGGGACAAATTATGAAAAGATATCGAAAAAACAGGCCGCCTCAATTTTTGCTCCAAACCTCGTGTACTACCCCCTACGCGGATTATTCGAAAACCGAGTTCCATTCGTTTCAGCTCCGATTCACTTCCGGACGATCCCGAATGGATGCGAATGCAATTTCATAAATCCATAGGGGCAAATTATGAAAACATATCCAAAAAACGGGCCGCCTCAATTTTTGCTCCATACCTCGTGTACTACCCCCTACGAGGCTTATTCGAAAATCGAGTTCCATTCGTTTCAGCTCCGATTCACTTCCGGACGATCCCGAATGGACGCCAATGCAATTTCATAAATCCATAGGGGCAAATTAAGAAAAGATATCCAAAAAACAGGCCGCCTCAATTTTTGCTCCAAACCTCGTGTACTACCCCCTACGAGGATTATTCGGAAACCGAGTTCCATTCGTTTCAGCTCCGATTCACTTCCGGACGATCCCGAATGCACGCGAATGCAATTTCATAAATCCATAAGGTCAAATTATGAAAAGATATCCAAAAAACGGGCCGCCTCAATTTTCGCTCCATACCTCGTGTACTACCCCCTACGAGGATTATTCGAAAATCGAGTTCCATTCGTTTCAGCTCCGATTCACTTCCGGACGACCCCGAATGGACGCGAACGCAATTTCATAAATCCATAGAGACAAATTATGAAAAGATATCCAAAAATCGGGATGCCTCAATTTTTGCTCCATACCTCGTGTACTACCCCCTACGAGGATTATTCGGAAACCGAGTTCCATTCGTTTCAGCTCCGATTCACTTCCGCACGACTCCAAATAGACACGAATGTAATTTCATAAATCCATAGGGACAAATTATGAAAAGATATTCAAAAAACAGGTTGCCTCAATTTTTGCTCCATACCTCGTGTACTACCCCCTACGAGGATTATTCGGAAACCGAGTTCCATTCGTTTCAGCTCTGATTCACTTTCGGACGACCTCGAATGGACGCGAATGCAATTTAATAAATCCATAGGGATAAATTATGAAAATATATTCAAAAAATGGGTCACCTCAATTTTTGCTCCATACCTCGTGTACTACCCCATACGAGGATTATTCAGAAACCGAGTTCGATTCGTTTCTGCTCCGATTCACTTCCGGACGACCCCAAATGGACGCGAATGCAATTTAATTAATCCATAGGGACAAATTATAAAAAGATATCCAAAAAATGGGCCGCCTCAATTTTTACTCCATACCTCGTGTACTACCCCCTATGAGGATTATTCAGAAACCGAGTTCCATTCGTTTCAGCTCCGATTCACTTCCGCACGACTCCGAATAGACGCGAATGTAATTTCATAAATCCATAGGGACAAATTATGAAAAGATATCCAAAAAACGGGCCACCTCAATATTTGCTCCATATCTCGTGTACTACCCCCTACGAGGATTATTCGGAAATCGAGTACCATTCGTTTCATCTCCGATTCAGTTCCGGACGACCCCGAATGGACGCGAATTCAATTTCATAAATCCATAGGGACAAATTATTAGAGGATTTCAAAAAAATGGGCCGCCTCAATTTTAGCTCCATACATCGTGTACTACCCCCTACGCGGATTATTCGGAAATCGAGTTCCATTCGTTTCAGCTCCGATTCACTTCCGGACGAACCCGAATGGACGCGAATGTAATTACATAAATCCATAGGGACAAATTATGAAAAGATATTCAAAAAACGGGTCGCCTCAATTTTTGCTCCATACCTCGTGTACTACCCCCTACGAGGATTATTCGGAAACCGAGTTCGATTCGTTTCTGCTCCGATTATCTTCCGGACGACCCAAAATGGACGCAAATGCAATTTAATAAATCAATAGGGACAAATTATGAAAAGATATCCAAAAAACGGGCCGCCTCAATTTTTGCTCCATTCCTCGTGTACTACCCCCTAAGAGGATTATTCGGAAACTTAGTTCCATTCGTTTCAGCTCCGATTCACTTCCGGACGACCCCGAATGGACGCGAATGCAATTTCATAAATCCATAGAGACAAATTATGAAAAGATATCCAAAAAACGGGCCGCCTCAATTTTTGCTCCATACCTCGTGTACTACCCCCTACGAGGATTATTCGGAAACCGAGTTCCATTTGTTTCAGCTCCGATTCACTTCCGGACGATCCCGAATGGACGCGAATGCAATTTCAAAAATCCATAGGGACAAATTATGAAAAGATATCGAAAAAACAGGCCGCCTCAATTTTTGCTCCAAACCTCGTGTACTACCCCCTACGCGGATTATTCGGAAACCGAGTTCCATTCGTTTCAGCTCCGATTCACTTCCGGACGATCCCGAATGGATGCGAATGCAATTTCATAAATCCATAGGGACAAATTATGAAAACATATCCAAAAAACGGGCCGCCTCAATTTTTGCTCCATACCTCGTGTACTACCCCCTACGAGGCTTATTCGAAAATCGAGTTCCATTCGTTTCAGCTCCGATTCACTTCCGGACGATCCCGAATGGACGCCAATGCAATTTCATAAATCCATAGGGGCAAATTAAGAAAAGATATCCAAAAAACAGGCCGCCTCAATTTTTGCTCCAAACCTCGTGTACTACCCCCTACGAGGATTATTCGGAAACCGAGTTCCATTCGTTTCAGCTCCGATTCACTTCCGGACGATCCCGAATGCACGCGAATGCAATTTCATAAATCCATAAGGTCAAATTATGAAAAGATATCCAAAAAACGGGCCGCCTCAATTTTCGCTCCATACCTCGTGTACTACCCCCTACGAGGATTATTCGAAAATCGAGTTCCATTCGTTTCAGCTCCGATTCACTTCCGGACGACCCCGAATGGACGCGAACGCAATTTCATAAATCCATAGAGACAAATTATGAAAAGATATCCAAAAATCGGGATGCCTCAATTTTTGCTCCATACCTCGTGTACTACCCCCTACGAGGATTATTCGGAAACCGAGTTCCATTCGTTTCAGCTCCGATTCACTTCCGCACGACTCCAAATAGACGCGAATGCAATTTCATAAATCCATAGAGACAAATTATGAAAAGATATCCAAAAAACGGGACGCCTCAATGTTTGCCCCATACCTCATGTACTACCCCCTACGCGGATTATTCAGAAACCGAGTTCCATTCGTTTCACCTCCGATTCACTTCCGGACGACCCCGAATGGACGCGAATGTAATTACATAAATCCATAGGGACAAATTATGAAAAGATATTCAAAAAATGGGTCGCCTCAATTTTTGCTCAATACCTCGTGTACTACCCCCTACGAGGATTATTCGGAAACCGAGTTCGATTCGTTTCTGCTCCGATTCACTTCCGGACGACCCCAAATGGACGCGAATGCAATTTAATAAATCCATAGGGACAACTTATGAAAAGATATCCAAAAAACGGGCCGCCTCAATTTTTGCTCCATACCTCGTGTACTACCCCCCCTATGAGGATTATTCGGAAACTGAGTTCCATTCGTTTCAGCTCCGATTCACTTCCGGACGACCCCGAATGGACGCGAATGCAATTTCATAAATCCATAGAGACAAATTATGAAAAGATATCCAAAAAACAGGCCACCTCAATTTTTGCTCCATACCTCGTGTACTACCCCCTACGAGGATTATTCGGAAACCGAGTTCAATTCGTTTAAGCTCCGATTCACTTCCGGACGATCCCGAATGGACGCGAATGCAATTTCATAAATCCATAGGGGAAAATTATGAAAAGATATCCAAAAAATAGGCCGCCTCAATTTTTGCTCCAAACTTGTGTACTACCCCCTACGAGGATTATTCGGAAACCGAGTTCGATTCGTTTCTTCTCTGATTCACTTCCTGACGACCCCAAATGGACGCGAATGCAATTTAATAAATCTATAGGGACAAATTATGAAAAGATATTCAAAAAATGGGCGCCTCAATTTTTGCTCCATACCTCATGTACTACCCCCTACGAGGATTATTCAGAAACCGAGTTCGATTCGTTTCCGCTCCGATTCACTTCCGGAAGACCCCGAATGGACGCGAATGCAATTTCATAAATCCATAGAGACAAATTATGAAAAGATATCCAAAAAACGGGCCGCCTCAATTTTTGCTCCATACCTCGTGTACTACCCCCTACGAGGATTATTCGGAAACCGAGTTCCATTCGTTTCAGCTCCGATTCACTTCCGGACGATCCCGAATGGACGCGAATGCAATTTCAAAAATCCATAGGGACAAATTATGAAAAGATATCAAAAAAATAGGCCGCCTCAATTTTTGCTCCAAACCTCGTGTACTACCCCCTACGCGGATTATTCGAAAACCGAGTTCCATTCGTTTCAGCTCCGATTCACTTCCGGACGACCCCAAATGGACGCGAATGCAATTTTATAAATCTATAGGGACAAATTATGAAAAGATATTCAAAAAATGGGCGCCTCAATTTTTGCTCCATACCTCATGTACTACCCCCTACGAGGATTATTCAGAAACCGAGTTCGATTCGTTTCTGCTCCGATTCACTTCCGGAAGACCCCGAATGGACGCGAATGCAATTTCATAAATCCATAGAGACAAAATATGAAAAGATATCCAAAAAACAGGCCGCCTCAATTTTTGCTCCATACCTCGTGTACTAACTCCTACGAGGATTATTCGGAAACCGAGTTCCATTCGTTTAAGCTCCGATTCACTTCCGGACGATCCCGAATGGACACGAATGCAATTTCATAAATCCATAGGGGCAAATTATGAAAAGATATCCAAAAAATAGGCCGCTTCCATTTTTGCTCCAAACCTCGTGTACTACCCCCTACGAGGATTATTCGGAAACCGAGTTCCATTCGTTTCAGCTCCGATTCACTTTCGGACGATCCCGAATGGACGCGAATGCAATTTTATAAATCCATAGGGACAAATTATGAAAAGATATCTAGGAAATGGGTCGCCTCAATTTTTACTGCATATCTCGTGTACTACCCCTACGAGGATTATTCGAAAATCGAGTTCCATTCGTTTCAGCTCCGATTCACTTCCGGACGACCCCGAATGGACGCGAATGTAATTTCATAAATCCATAGAGACAAATTATGAAAAGGTATCCAAAAATTGGGACCCCTCAATTTTTGCTCCATACCTCGTGTACTACCCCTTACAAGGATTATTCGGAAACCGAGTTCCATTCGTTTCAGCTCCGATTCACTTCCGCACGACTCCAAATAGACGCGAATGTAATTTCATAAATCCATAGGGACAAATTATGAAAAGATATTCAAAAAACAGGTCACCTCAATTTTTGCTCCATACCTCGTGTACTACCCCCTACGAGGATTATTCGGAAACCGAGTTCCATTCGTTTCAGCTCTGATTCACTTCCGGACGACCTCGAATGGACGCGAATGCAATTTAATAAATCCACAGGGACAAATTATGAAAATATATCCAAGAAATGGGCTTCCTCAATTTTTGCTCCATACCTTGGGTACTACCCCCTACGAGGATTATTCAGAAACCGAGTTCCATTCGTTTCAGCTCCGATTCACTTCCGGACGACCCCGAATGGACGCGAATGCAATTTCATAAATCCATAGAGACAAAATATGAAAATATTTCCAAAAAATGGGACGCCTCAATTTTTGCTCCATACCTCGTGTACTACCCCCTACGAGGATTATTCGTAAACCGAGTTCCATTCGTTTCAGCTCCGATTCACTTCCGCACGACTACGAATAGACGCGAATGTAATTTCATAAATCCATAAGGACAAATTATGAAAAGATATCCAAAAAACGGGCCCCCTCAATTTTTGCTCCATACCTCATGTACTACCCCTACGAGGATTATTCGGAAACCGAGTTCCATTCATTTCATCTCCGATTTAGTTCCGGACGACCCCGAATGGACCCGAATGCAATTTCATAAATCCATAGGGATAAATTATTAGAGGATTTAAAAAAAACCGGCCGCCTCAATTTTAGCTCCATACCTCGTGTACTACCCCCTACGCGGATTATTCGGAAACCGAGTTCCATTCGTTTCACCTCCGATTCACTTCCGGACGACCCCGAATGGACGCGAATGTAATTACATAAATCAATAGGGACAAATTATGAAAAGATATTCAAAAAATGGGTCGCCACAAATTTTGCTCCATACCTCGTGTACTACCCCCTACGAGGATTATTCGGAAACCGAGTTCGATTCGTTTCTGCTCCGATTCACTTCTGGACGACCCCAAATGGACGCGAATGCAATTTCATAAATCCATAGAGACAAATTATGAAAATATATCCAAAAAACAGGCCACCTCAATGTTTGCTCCATACCTCGTGTACTACCCCCTACGAGGATTATTCAGAAACCGAGTTCAATTCGTTTTTTTAAGCTCCGATTCACTTCCGGACGATCCCGAATGGACGCGAATGCAATTTCATAAATCCATAGGGGAAAAATTATGAAAAGATATCCAAAAAAAAGGCCGCCTCAATTTTTGCTCCATACCTCGTGTACTACCCCCTACGAGGATTATTCGGAAACCGAGTTCGATTCGTTTCAGCTCCGATTCACTTCCGGACGATCCCAAATGGACGCGAATGCAATTTCACAAATCCATAAGGTCAAATTATGAAAATATATCCAAAAAACGGGCCGCCTCAATTTTTGCTCCATACCTCGTGTACTACCCCCTACGAGGATTATTCGAAAATCGAGTTCCATTCGTTTTAGCTCCGATTCACTTCCGGACGACCCCGAATGGACGCGAATGCAATTTCATAAATCCATAGAGACAAATTATGAAAAGATATCCAAAAATTGGGATGCCTCAATTTTTGCTCCATACCTCGTGTACTACCCCCTACGAGGATTATTCGGAAACCGAGTTCCATTCATTTCAGCTCCGATTCACTTCCGCACGACTCCAAATAGACACGAATGTAATTTCATAAATCCATAGGGACAAATTATGAAAAGATATTCAAAAAACAGGTCGCCTCATTTTTTGCTCCATACCTCGTGCACTACCCCCTACGAGGATTATTCGGAAACCGAGTTCCATTCGTTTCAGCTCCGATTCACTTTCGGACGACCTCGAATGGACGCGAATGCAATTTAATAAATCCATAGGGATAAATTATGAAAATATATTCAAAAAATGGGTCGCCTCAATTTTTGCTCCATACCTCGTGTACTACCCCCTACGAGAATTATTCAGAAACCGAGTTCGATTCGTTTCTGCTCCGATTCACTTCCGGACGACCCCAAATGGACGCGAATGCAATTTAATAAATCCATAGGGACAAATTATAAAAAGATATCCAAAAAATGGGCCGCCTCAATTTTTACTCCATACCTCGTGTACTACCCCCTATGAGGATTATTCGGAAACCGAGTTCCATTCGTTTCAGCTCCGATTCACTTCCGCACGACTCCGAATAGACGCGAATGTAATTTCATAAATCCATAGGGACAAATTATGAAAAGATATCCAAAAAACGGGCCGCCTTAATTTTTGCTCCATAGCTCGTGTACTACCCCCTACGAGGATTATTCGGAAACCGAGTACCATTCGTTTCATCTCCGATTCAGTTCCGGACGACCCCGAATGGACGCGAATGCAATTTCATAAATCCATAGGGATAAATTATTAGAGGATTTCAAAAAAATGGGCCGCCTCAATTTTAGCTCCATACCTCGTGTACTACCCCCTACGCGGATTATTCGGAAACCGAATTCCATTCGTTTCACCTCCGATTCACTTCCGGACGACCCCGAATGTACGCGAATGTAATTACATAAATCCATAGGGACAAATAATGAAAAGATATTCAAAAAATGGGTCACCTCAATTTTGGCTCCATACCTCGTGTACAACCCATATATATTCGAACTCCCTTTACTTGTAGGAGTACATCTTGGCTCTGTCAATTATGTTATGGCCGGAGTCCCACTCACGGTGACCTGGTCGAATTGGGAGAAGCTGTGGGTATTATTGCAGGTCAATCTATTGGAGAGCCCGACACTCAATTAACATTAAGAACCTTTCATACCGGCGGAGTATTCACAGGGGGTACTGCAGAACATGTACGAGCCCCTTCTAATGGAAAAATCAAATTCAATGAGGATTTGGTTCATCCGACACGTACACGTCATGGGCATCCTGCTTTTCTATGTTCTATAGACTTGTATGTAACTATTGAAAGTGAGGATATTCTACATAATGTGAATATTCCACCCAAAAGTTTTCTTTTAGTTCAAAATGATCAATATGTAGAATCAGAACAAGTGATTGCTGAGATTCGCGCAGGAACATCCACTTTGAATTTTAAAGAGAAGGTTCGAAAACATATTTATTCTGATTCAGAGGGAGAAATGCACTGGAATACCGACGTGTATCATGCACCTGAATTTACGTATGGAAATGTTCATCTCTTACCAAAAACAAGTCATTTATGGATATTATTAGGAGAGCCGCGCCGATCTGATCTAGTCTCCCTTTCGATTCACAAGGATCAAGATCAAACGAACGCTCGTTCTTTTTCTGTCAAGAAAAGATCTATTTCTAACCTCTCAGTAACTAATGATCAAGTGAGACACCAATTCTTTAGTTCTGATTTTTCTGGTAAAAAAGAACAAAAACGTCCTGATTATTCAGAACTTAATCGAATTGTTTGTTGTAATCTCAGATATCCGACCAGTCTATACGCCGATTATGATTTATTGGCAAAGAGATGAAGAAAAAGATTCATTATTCCACTCCAATCAATTCAAGAACGCGAGAACGAACTAATACCCCTTTCGGGTATCTCGATCGAAATACCCATAAATGGTATTTTTCGTAGAAATAGTATTCTTGCTTTTTTCGATGATCCTCGATACAGAAGAAAGAGTTCGGGAATTACTAAATACGGCACTATAGAAGTCTATCCAATCGCCAAAAAAGAGGATTTTATTGAGTATCGAGGAGTCAAGGAATTTAGGCCAAAATATCAAATAAAAGTGGATCGGTTCTTTTTCATTCCCGAGGAAGTGCATATCTTACCTAAATCTTCTTCCATAATGGTACGGAACAATAGTATTATTGGGATAGATACACAAATATCTTTAACTACAAGAAGCCGAGTAGGCGGATTGGTTCGAGTGGAGATAAAAAAAAAAGAATTGAACTAAAAATATTTTCTGGAGATATCCATTTTCCTGGAGAGACAGATAAGATATCTCGACATAGTGGTGTCTTGATACCACCAGGAACGGGAAAAACAAATTCGAAAGAATCCAAAAAAAGGAAAAACTGGATCTATGTCCAACGGATCACACCTACCAAGAAAAAGTATTTTGTTTTGGTTCGACCTATAGTCACATATGAAATAACAGACGGTATAAATTTAGTAAGACTTTTCCCCCCGGATCTGTTGCAGGAAATGGATAATGTGCAACTTCGAGTTGTCAATTATATCCTTTATGGAAATGGCAAACCAATTCGGGAAATTTATGACAAAAGTATTCAATTAGTTAGGACTTGTTTAGTATTAAATTGTACCCAAGACAAAAAAAGTTCTTATATCGAAGAGACCCGTACTTCCTTTGTTGAAATAAGGATAAATGGTTTGATTCGAGATTTTATAAAAATATATTTAGTGAAATCCCCTATTTCGTATACCGCAAAAAGGAATGATCCTTCGGGTTCAGGATTTATCTCTGAGAATGGATCGGATTGCACCAATATCAATCCGTTTTCTTCCAGTTTTTTCTACTATTCCAACGCAAGGATTAAAGAATCCCTTAAGCAAAACCAAGGAACTATTCATACATTGTTGAATAGAAATAAGGAATACCAATCTTTGATAATTTTGTCATCCTCCAATTGTTTTCGAATGGGCCCATTCAACGATGTAAAATATCACAATGTTATAAAAGAATCAATTAAAAAGGATCGCCCAATTCCAATTAGGAATTTCTTGGGCCCTTTAGGAATAGCCTTTCAAATTGTTAATTTTTATTCATTTTCCTATTTAATAACTTATAATCAGATCTTGGTAACTAACTATTTGCAACTTGACAACTTAAAACAGACCTTTCAAGTACTTAAATATTTTTTTAATGGATGAAATTGGTCAAATTTATAATTCTGATTCGTGCAGTAACATTATTTTGAATCCATTCAATTTAAATTGGTATTTTCTTCAGCACAATTCTTGTGAAGAAACCTCTACAATAATGAGTCTTGGGCAGTTTATTTGTGAAAATGTATGTATAGCCAAAAATGGACCACACCTCAAATCGGGTCAAGTTCTAATTGTTAAAATGGATTCTGTAGTAATACGATCCGCTAAGCCTTATTTGGCTACCCCAGGAGCAACGGTTCATGGACATTATGGGGAAATCCTTTACGAAGGAGATACATTAGTTACATTTATATATGAAAAATCGCGATCTGGTGATATAACGCAGGGTCTTCCAAAAGTGGAACAGGTGTTAGAAGTGCGTTCGATTGATTCAATATCGATGAATCTCGAAAAGAGGGTTGAGGGTTGGAACGGATGTATAACAAGAACTCTTGGAATTCCTTGGGGGTTCTTGATTGGTGCTGAGCTAACTATAGTGCAAAGCCGTATCTCTTTGGTTAATAAGATCCAAAAGGTTTATCGATCCTAGGGGGTGCAGATCCATAATAGACATATAGAAATTATTGTACGTCAAATAACATCAAAAGTGTTGGTTTCAGAAGATGGGATGTCAAATGTTTTCTTACCCGGAGAATTAATTGGATTGTTACGGGCGGAACGAATGGGGCGTGCTTTGGAAGAAGCGATCTGTTACCAAGCCGTCTTATTGGGAATAACAAAAGCATCTCTGAATACTCAAAGTTTCATATCCGAAGCGAGTTTTCAAGAAACTGCTCGAGTTTTAGCAAAAGCAGCCCTACGAGGATTATTCGGAAACCGAGTTCGATTCGTTTCTGCTCCGATTCACTTCCGGACGACCCCAAATGGACGCGAATGCAATTTAATAAATCCATAGGGACAAATTATGAAAAGATATCCAAAAAACGGGCCTCCTCAATTTTTGCTCCATACCTCGTGTACTACCCCCTATGAGGATTATTCGGAAACAGAGTTCCATTCGTTTAAGCTCCGATTCACTTCCGGACGACCCTGAATGGACGCGAATGCAATTTCATAAATCCATAGAGACAAATTATGAAAAGATATCCAAAAAACAGGCCGCCTCAATTTTTGCTCCATACCTCGTGTACTACCCCTACGAGGATTATTCGGAAACCGAGTTCCATTCATTTCATCTCCGATTCAGTTCCGGACGACCCCGAATGGACCCGAATGCAATTTCATAAATCCATAGGGACAAATTATTAGAGGATTTAAAAAAAACCGGCCGCCTCAATTTTAGCTCCATACCTCGTGTACTACCCCCTACGCGGATTATTCGGAAACCGAGTTCCATTCGTTTCACCTCCGATTCACTTCCGGACGACCCCGAATGGACGCGAATGTAATTACATAAATCAATAGGGACAAATTATGAAAAGATATTCAAAAAATGGGTCGCCACAATTTTTGCTCCATACCTCGTGTACTACCCCCTACGAGGATTATTCGGAAACCGAGTTCGATTCGTTTCTGCTCCGATTCACTTCCGGACGACCCCAAATGGACGCGAATGCAATTTAATAAATTCATAGGGACAAATTATGAAAAGATATCCAAAAAACGGGCCGCCTCAATTTTTGCTCCATACCTCGTGTACTACCCCCTATGAGGATTATTCGGAAACTGAGTTCCATTCATTTCAGCTCCAATTCACTTCCGGACGACCCCGAATGGACGCGAATGCAATTTCATAAATCCATACAGACAAATTATGAAAAGATATCCAAAAAACAGGCCGCCTCAATTTTTGCTCCATACCTCATGTACTACCCCTTACGAGGATTATTCGGAAACCGAGTTCCATTCGTTTAAGCTCCGATTCACTTCCGGACGATCCCGAATGGAAGCCAATGCAATTTCATAAATCCATAGGGGCAAATTAAGAAAAGATATCCAAAAAACAGGCCGCCTCAATTTTTGCTCCAAACCTCGTGTACTACCCCCTACGAGGATTATTCGGAAACCGAGTTCCATTCGTTTCAGCTCCGATTCACTTCCGGACGATCCCAAATGGACGCAAATGCAATATCACAAATCCATAAGGTCAAATTATGAAAATATATCCAAAAAACGGGCCGCCTCAATTTTCGCTCCATACCTCGTGTACTACCCCCTACGAGGATTATTCGAAAATCGAGTTCCATTCGTTTCAGCTCCGATTCACTTCCGGACGACCCCGAATGGACGCGAATGCAATTTCATAAATCCATAGAGACAAATTATGAAAAGATATCCAAAAATCGGGATGCCTCAATTTTTGCTCCATACCTCGTGTACTACCCCCTACGAGGATTATTCGGAAACCGAGTTCCATTCGTTTCAGCTCCGATTCACTTCCGCACGACTCCAAATAGACACGAATGTAATTTCATAAATCCATAGGGACAAATTATGAAAAGATATTCAAAAAACAGGTCGCCTCAATTTTTGCTCCATACCTCGTGTACTACCCCCTACGAGGATTATTCGGAAACCGAGTTCCATTCGTTTCAGCTCCGATTCACTTTCAGACGACCTCGAATGGACGCGAATGCAATTTAATAAATCCATAGGGATAGATTATGAAAATATATTCAAAAAATGGGTCGCCTCAATATTTGCTCCATACCTCGTGTACTACCCCCTACGAGGATTATTCAGAAACCAAGTTCGATTCGTTTCTGCTCCGATTCACTTCCGGACGACCCCAAATGGACGCGAATGCAATTTAATAAATCCATAGGCACAAATTATAAAAAGATATCCAAAAAATGGGTCGCCTCAATTTTTACTCCATACCTCGTGTACTACCCCCTATGAGGATTATTTGGAAACCGAGTTTCATTCGTTTCAGCTCCGATTCACTTCCGCACGACTCCGAATAGACGCGAATGTAATTTCATAAATCCATAGGGACAAATTATGAAAAGATATCCAAAAAATGGGCCGCCTTAATTTTTGCTCCATAGCTCGTGTACTACCCCCTACGAGGATTATTCGGAAACCGAGTACCATTCGTTTCATCTCCGATTCAGTTCCGGACGACCCCGAATGGACGCGAATGCAATTTCATAAATCCACAGGGACAAATTATTAGAGGATTTCAAAAAAATGGGCCGCCTCAATTTTAGCTCCATACCTCGTGTACTACCCCCTACGCGGATTATTCGGAAACCGAATTCCATTCGTTTCACCTCCGATTCACTTCCGGACGACCCCGAATGGACGTGAATGTAATTACATAAATCCATAGGGACAAATTATGAAAAGATATTCAAAAAAGGGGTCACCTCAATTTTTGCTCCATACCTCGTGTACTACCCCCTACGAGGATTATTCGGAAACCGAGTTCGATTCGTTTCTGCTCCGATTCACTTCCGGACGACCCCAAATGGACGTGAATGCAATTTAATAAATCCATAGGGACAAATTATGAAAAGATATCCAAAAAACGGGCCTCCTCAATTTTTGCTCCATACCTCGTGTACTACCCCCTATGAGGATTATTCGGAAACAGAGTTCCATTCGTTTAAGCTCCGATTCACTTCTGGACGACCCTGAATGGACGCGAATGCAATTTCATAAATCCATAGAGACAAATTATGAAAAGATATCCAAAAAACAGGCCGCCTCAATTTTTGCTCCATACCTCGTGTACTACCCCTACGAGGATTATTCGGAAACCGAGTTCCATTCATTTCATCTCCGATTCAGTTCCGGACGACCCCGAATGGACCCGAATGCAATTTCAGAAATCCATAGGGGCAAATTATTAGAGGATTTAAAAACAATCGGCCGCCTCAATTTTAGCTCCATACCTCGTGTACTACCCCCTACGCGGATTATTCGGAAACCGAGTTCCATTCGTTTCACCTCCGATTCACTTCCGGACGACCCCGAATGGACGCGAATGTAATTACATAAATCAGTAGGGACAAATTATGAAAAGATATTCAAAAAATGGGTCGCCACAATTTTTGCTCCATACCTCGTGTACTACCCCCTACGAGGATTATTCGGAAACCGAGTTCGATTCGTTTCTGCTCCGATTCACTTCCGGACGACCCCAAATGGACGCGAATGCAATTTAATAAATTCATAAGGACAAATTATGAAAAGATATCCAAAAAACGGGCCGCCTCAATTTTTGCTCCATACCTCGTGTACTACCCCCTACGAGTATTATTCGGAAACCGAGTTCCATTCGTTTAAGCTCCGATTCACTTCCGGACGATCCCGAATGGAAGCCAATGCAATTTCATATTAAGAAAAGATATCCAAAAAACGGGCCGCCTCAATTTTTGCTCCAAACCTCGTGTAATACCCCCTATGAGGATTATTCGGAAACCGAGTTCCATTCGTTTCAGCTCCGATTCACTTCCGGACGATCCCAAATGGACGCGAATGCAATTTCACAAATCCATAAGGTCAAATTATGAAAAGATATCCAAAAAATGGGCCGCCTCAATTTTCGCTCCATACCTCGTGTACTACCCCTACGAGGATTATTCGAAAATCGAGTTCCATTCGTTTCAGCTCCGATTCACTTCCGGACGACCCCGAATGGACGCGAATGCAATTTCATAAATCCATAGAGACAAATTATGAAAAGATATCAAAAAATCGGGATGCCTCAATTTTTGCTTCATACCTCGTGTACTACCCCCTACGAGGATTATTCGGAAACCGAGTTCCATTCATTTCAGCTCCGATTCACTTCCGCACGACTCCAAATAGACACGAATGTAATTTCATAAATCCATAGGGACAAATTATGAAAAGATATTCAAAAAACAGGTTGCCTCAATTTTTGCTCCATACCTCGTGTACTACCCCCTACGAGGATTATTCGGAAACCGAGTTCCATTCGTTTCAGCTCCGATTCACTTTCGGACGACCTCGAATGGACGCGAATGCAATTTAATAAATCCATAGGGATAAATTATGAAAATATATTCAAAAAATGGGTCGCCTCAATTTTTGCTCCATACCTCGTGTACTACCCCCTACGAGGATTATTCAGAAACCGAGTTCGATTCGTTTCTGCTCCGATTCACTTCCGGACGACCCCAAATGGACGCGAATGCAATTTAATAAATCCATAGGGACAAATTATAAAAAGATATCCAAAAAATGGGCCGCCTCAATTTTTACTCCATACCTCATGTACTACCCCCTATGAGGATTATTTGGAAACCGAGTTCCATTCGTTTCAGCTCCGATTCACTTCCGCACGAAACCGAATAGACGCGAATGCAATTTCATAAATCCATAGGGACAAATTATGAAAAGATATCCAAAAAATGGGCCGCCTTAATTTTTGCTCCATAGCTCGTGTACTACCCCCTACGAGGATTATTCGGAAACCGAGTACCATTCGTTTCATCTCCGATTCAGTTCCGGACGACCCCGAATGGACGCGAATGCAATTTCATAAATCCATAGGGACAAATTATTAGAGGATTTCAAAAAAATGGGCCGCCTCAATTTTAGCTCCATACCTCGTGTACTACCCCCTACGCGGATTATTCGGAAACCGAATTCCATTCGTTTCACCTCCGATTCACTTCCGGACGACCCCGAATGGACGCGAATGTAATTACATAAATCCATAGGGACAAATTATGAAAAGATATTCAAAAAAGGGGTCACCTCAATTTTTTCTCCATACCTCGTGTACTACCCCCTACGAGGATTATTCGGAAACCGAGTTCGATTCGTTTCTGCTCCGATTCACTTCCAGACGACCCCAAATGGACGCGAATGCAATTTAATAAATCCATAGGGACAAATTATGAAAAGATATCCAAAAAACGGGCCTCCTCAATTTTTGCTCCATACCTCGTGTACTACCCCCTATGAGGATTATTCGGAAACAGAGTTCCATTCGTTTAAGCTCCGATTCACTTCCGGACGACCCTGAATGGACGCGAATGCAATTTCATAAATCCATAGAGACAAATTATGAAAAGATATCCAAAAAATAGGCCGCCTCAATTTTTGCTCCATACCTCGTGTACTACCCCTACGAGTATTATTCGGAAACCGAGTTCCATTTATTTCATCTCCGATTCAGTTCCGGACGACCCCGAATGGACCCGAATGCAATTTCATAAATCCATAGGGACAAATTATTAGAGGATTTAAAAAAAACCGGCCGCCTCAATTTTAGCTCCATACCTCGTGTACTACCCCCTACGCGGATTATTCGGAAACCGAGTTCCATTCGTTTCACCTCCGATTCACTTCCGGACGACCCCGAATGGACGCGAATGTAATTACATAAATCAATAGGGACAAATTATGAAAAGATATTCAAAAAATGGGTCGCCACAATTTTTGTTCCATACCTCGTGTACTACCCCCTACGAGGATTATTCGGAAACCGAGTTCGATTCGTTTCTGCTCCGATTCACTTCCGGACGACCCCAAATGGACGCGAATGCAATTTAATAAATTCATAGGGACAAATTATGAAAAGATATCCAAAAAACGGGCCGCCTCAATTTTTGCTCCATACCTCGTGTACTACCCCCTATGAGGATTATTCGGAAACTGAGTTCCATTCGTTTCAGCTCTGATTCACTTCCGGACGACCCCGAATGGACGTGAATGCAATTTCATAAATCCATACAGACAAATTATGAAAAGATATCCAAAAAACAGGCCGCCTCAATTTTTGCTCCATACCTCATGTACTACCCCCTATGAGGATTATTCGGAAGCCGAGTTCCATTCGTTTAAGCTCCGATTCACTTCCGGACGATCCCGAATGGAAGCCAATGAAATTTCATAAATCCATAGGGGCAAATTAAGATAAGATATCCAAAAAACAGGCCGCCTCAATTTTTGCTCCAAACCTCGTGTACTACCCCCTACGAGGATTATTCGGAAACCGAGTTTCATTCGTTTCAGCTCCGATTCATTTCCGGACGATCCCAATTGGACGAGAATACAATTTTACAAATCCATAAGGTCAAATTATGAAAAGATATCCAAAAAACGGGCCGCCTTAATTTTTGCTCCATAGCTCGTGTACTACCCCCTACGAGGATTATTCGGAAACCGAGTACCATTCGTTTCATCTCCGATTCAGTTCCGGACGACCCCGAATGGACGCGAATGCAATTTCATAAATCCATAGGGACAAATTATTAGAGGATTTCAAAAAAATGGGCCGCCTCAATTTTAGCTCCATACCTCGTGTACTACCCCCTACGCGGATTATTCGGAAACCGAATTCCATTCGTTTCACCTCCGATTCACTTCCGGACGACCCCGAATGGACGCGAATGTAATTACATAAATCCATAGGGACAAATTATGAAAAGATATTCAAAAAAGGGGTCACCTCAATTTTTGCTCCATACCTCGTGTACTACCCCCTACGAGGATTATTCGGAAACCGAGTTCGATTCGTTTCTGCTCCGATTCACTTCCAGACGACCCCAAATGGACGCGAATGCAATTTAATAAATCCATAGGGACAAATTATGAAAAGATATCCAAAAAACGGGCCTCCTCAATTTTTGCTCCATACCTCGTGTACTACCCCCTATGAGGATTATTCGGAAACAGAGTTCCATTCGTTTAAGCTCCGATTCACTTCCGGACGACCCTGAATGGACGCGAATGCAATTTCATAAATCCATAGAGACAAATTATGAAAAGATATCCAAAAAATAGGCCGCCTCAATTTTTGCTCCATACCTCGTGTACTACCCCTACGAGTATTATTCGGAAACCGAGTTCCATTTATTTCATCTCCGATTCAGTTCCGGACGACCCCGAATGGACCCGAATGCAATTTCATAAATCCATAGGGACAAATTATTAGAGGATTTAAAAAAAACCGGCCGCCTCAATTTTAGCTCCATACCTCGTGTACTACCCCCTACGCGGATTATTCGGAAACCGAGTTCCATTCGTTTCACCTCCGATTCACTTCCGGACGACCCCGAATGGACGCGAATGTAATTACATAAATCAATAGGGACAAATTATGAAAAGATATTCAAAAAATGGGTCGCCACAATTTTTGTTCCATACCTCGTGTACTACCCCCTACGAGGATTATTCGGAAACCGAGTTCGATTCGTTTCTGCTCCGATTCACTTCCGGACGACCCCAAATGGACGCGAATGCAATTTAATAAATTCATAGGGACAAATTATGAAAAGATATCCAAAAAACGGGCCGCCTCAATTTTTGCTCCATACCTCGTGTACTACCCCCTATGAGGATTATTCGGAAACTGAGTTCCATTCGTTTCAGCTCTGATTCACTTCCGGACGACCCCGAATGGACGTGAATGCAATTTCATAAATCCATACAGACAAATTATGAAAAGATATCCAAAAAACAGGCCGCCTCAATTTTTGCTCCATACCTCATGTACTACCCCCTATGAGGATTATTCGGAAGCCGAGTTCCATTCGTTTAAGCTCCGATTCACTTCCGGACGATCCCGAATGGAAGCCAATGAAATTTCATAAATCCATAGGGGCAAATTAAGATAAGATATCCAAAAAACAGGCCGCCTCAATTTTTGCTCCAAACCTCGTGTACTACCCCCTACGAGGATTATTCGGAAACCGAGTTTCATTCGTTTCAGCTCCGATTCATTTCCGGACGATCCCAATTGGACGAGAATACAATTTTACAAATCCATAAGGTCAAATTATGAAAAGATATCCAAAAAACGGGCCGCCTCAATTTTCGCTCCATACCTCGTGTACTACCCCCTACGAGGATTATTCGAAAATCGAGTTCCATTGGTTTCAGCTCCGATTCACTTCCGGACGACCCCGAATGGACGCGAATGGAATTTCATAAATCCATAGAGACAAATTATGAAAAGATATCCAAAAATCAAGATGCCTCAATTTTTGCTCCATACCTCGTGTACTACCCCCTACGAGGATTATTCGGAAACCGAGTTCCATTCGTTTCAGCTCCGATTCACTTCCGCACGACTCCAAATAGACACGAATGTAATTTCATAAATCCATAGGGACAAATTATGAAAAGATATTCAAAAAACAGGTCGCCTCAATTTTTGCTCCATACCTCGTGTACTACCCCCTACGAGGATTATTCGGAAACCGAGTTCCATTCGTTTCAGCTCCGATTCACTTTCGGACGACCTCGAATGGACGCGAATGCAATTTAATAAATCCATAGGGATAAATTATGAAAATATATTCAAAAAATGGGTCGCCTCAATTTTTGCTCCATACCTCGTGTACTACCCCCTACGAGGATTATTCAGAAACCGAGTTCGATTCGTTTCTGCTCCGATTCACTTCCGGAAGACCCCAAATGGACGCGAATGCAATTTAATAAATCCATAGGGACAAATTATAAAAAGATATCCAAAAAATGGGCCGCCTCAATATTTACTCCATACCTCGTGTACTACCCCCTATGAGGATTATTCGGAAACCGAGTTCCATTCGTTTCAGCTCCGATTCACTTCCGCACGACTCCGAATAGACGCGAATGTAATTTCATAAATCCATAGGGACAAATTATGAAAAGATATCCAAAAAATGGGCCGCCTTAATTTTTGCTCCATAGCTCGTGTACTACCCCCTACGAGGATTATTCGGAAACCGAGTACCATTCGTTTCATCTCCGATTCAGTTCCGGACGACCCCGAATGGACGCGAATGCAATTTCATAAATCCATAGGGACAGATTATTAGAGGATTTCAAAAAAATGGGCCGCCTCAATTTTAGCTCCATACCTCGTGTACTACCCCCTACGCGGATTATTCGGAAACCGAATTCCATTCGTTTCACCTCCGATTCACTTCCGGACGACCCCGAATGGACGCGAATGTAATTACATAAATCCATAGGGACAAATTATGAAAAGATATTCAAAAAAGGGGTCACCTCAATTTTTCTCCATACCTCGTGTACTACCCCCTACGAGGATTATTCGGAAACCGAGTTTGATTCGTTTCTGCTCCGATTCACTTCCGGACGACCCCAAATGGACGCGAATGCAATTTAATAAATCCATAGGGACAAATTATGAAAAGATATCCAAAAAATGGGCATCCTCAATTTTTGCTCCATACCTCGTGTACTACCACCCCCTATGAGGATTATTCGAAAACAGAGTTCCATTCGTTTAAGCTCCGATTCACTTCCGGACGACCCTGAATAGACGCGAATGCAATTTCATAAATCCATAGAGACAAATTATGAAAAGATATCCAAAAAACAGGCCGCCTCAATTTTTGCTCCATACCTCGTGTACTACCCCCTACGAGGATTATTCGGAAACCGAGTTCCATTCGTTTAAGCTCCGATTCACTTCCGGACGATCCCGAATGGACGCGAATGCAATTTCATAAATCCATAGGGGCAAATTATGAAAAGATATCCAAAAAACAGGCCGCCTCCATTTTTGCTCCAAACCTCGTGTACTACCCCCTACTAGGAATATTCGGAAACCGAGTTCCATTCGTTTCAGCTCCGATTCACTTCCAGACGATCCCGAATGGACGCCATTGCAATTTCATAAATCCATAGGGACAAATTATGAAAAGATATCCAAAAAACGGGCCGCATCAATTTTTGCTCCATACATCGTGTACTACCCCCTACGAGGATTATTCGAAAATCGAGTTCCATTCGTTTCAGCTACGATTCACTTCCGGACGACCCGAATGGACGCGAATGCAATTTCATAAATCCATAGAGACAAATTATGAAAAGATATCCAAAAATCGGGACGCCTCAATTTTTGCTCCATACCTCGTGTACTACCCCCTACGAGGATTATTCGAAAACCGAGTTCCATTCGTTTCAGCTCCGATTAACTTTCGCACGACTCTAAATAGACGCGAATGTAATTTCATAAATCCATAGGGACAAATTATGAAAAGATATTCAAAAAATGGGTCGCCTCAATTTTTGCTCCATACCTCATGTACTACCCCCTACGAGGATTATTCGGAAACCGAGTTCCATTCGTTTCAGCTCCGATTCACTTCCGGACGACCTCGAATGGACGTGAATGCAATTTAATAAATCCATAGGGACAAATTATGAAAATATATCCAAGAAATGGCCCTCCTCAATTTTTGCTCCATACCTCGTGTACTACCCCCTATGAGGATTATTCAGAAACCGAGTTCCATTCGTTTCAGCTCCGATTCACTTCCGGACGACCCCGAATGGACGCGAATGCAATTTCATAAATCCATAGAGACAAATTATGAAAAGATATCCAAAAAACGGGTCGCCTTAATTTTTACTCCATACCTAGTGTACTACCCCCTACGCGGATTATTCCGAAACCGAGTTCCATTCGTTTCACCTCCGATTCAGTTCCGGATGACCCCGAATGGACGCGAATGTAATTACATAAATCCATAGGGACAAATTATGAAATGATATTCAAAAAATGGGTCACCTCAATTTTTACTCCATACCTCGTGTACTACCCCCTACGAGCATTATTCGGAAACCGAGTTCGATTCGTTTCTGCTCCGATTCACTTCCGGACGACCCCAAATGGACGCGAAGGCAATTTAATAAATCCATAGGGACAACTTATGAAAAGATATCCAAAAAACGGGCCGCCTCAATTTTTGCTCCATACCTCGTGTACTACCCTCTATGAGGATTATTCAGAAACTGAGTTCCATTCGTTTCAGCTCCGATTCACTTCCGGACGACCCCGAATGGATGCGAATGCAATTTCATAAATCCATAGAGACAAATTATGAAAAGATATCCAAAAAACAGGCCGCCTCAATTTTTGCTCCATACCTCGTGTACTACCCCCTACGAGGATAATTCGGAAACCGACTTCCATTCGTTTAAGCTCCGATTCACTTCCGGACGATCCCGAATGGACGCGAATGCAATTTCATAAATCCATAGGGGTAAATTATGAAAAGATATACAAAAAACAGGCCGCCTCCATTTTTGCTCCAAACCTCGTGTACTACCCCCAACGAGGATTATTCGGAAACCGAGTTCCATTCGTTTCAGCTCCGATTCACTTCCGGACGATCCCGAATGGACGCGAATGCCATTTCATAAATCCATAGGGACAAATTATGAAAAGATATCCAAAAAACGGGCCGCCTCAATTTTTGCTCCATACCTCGTGTACTACCATACCCCCTACGAGGATTATTCGAAAATCGAGTTCCATTCGTTTCAGCTCCGATTCACTTCCTGACGACCCCGAATGGACGCGAATGCAATTTCATAAATCCATAGAGACAAATTATGAAAAGATATCCAAATATCGGGACGCCTCAATTTTTGCTCCATACCTCGTGTACTACCCCCTACGAGGATTATTCGAAAACCGATTTCCATTCGTTTCAGCTCCGATTCACTTCCGCACGACGCCAAATAGACGCGAATGTAATTTCATAAATCCATAGAGACAAATTATGAAAAGATTTCCAAAAAACGCGATGCCTCAATTTTTGCTCCATATCTCGTGTACTACCCCCTACGAGGATTATTCGGAAACCGAGTTCCATTCGTTTCATCTCCGATTCAGTTCCGGACGACCCCGAATGGACGCGAATGCAATTTCATAAATCCATAGGGACAAATTATTAGAGGATTTCAAAAAAACGAGCCGCCTCAATTTTAGCTCCATACCTCGTGTACTAGCCCCTACGCGGATTATTCAGAAACCGAGTTCCATTCGTTTCACCTCCGATTCACTTCCAGACGACCCCGAATGGACGCGACTGTAATTACATAAATCCATAGGGACAAATTATGAAAATATATTCAAAAAATGGGTCGCCTCAATTTTTGCTCCATACCTCGTGTACTACCCCCTACGAGGAATATTCAGAAACCGAGTTCGATTCGTTTCTGCTCCGATTCACTTCCGGACGACCCCAAATGGACGCAAATGCAATTTAATAAATCCATAGGGACAAATTATAAAAAGATATCCAAAAAATGGGCCGCCTCAATTCTTGCTCTATACCTCGTGTACTACCCTCTATGAGGATTATTCGGAAACTGAATTCCATTCGTTTAAGCTCCGATTCACTTCCGGACGACCCCGAATGGACGCGAATGTAATTTCATAAATCCGTAGGGACAAATTATGAAAAGATATTCAAAAAACGGGTCGCCTCAATTTTTGCTCCATACCTCGTGTACTACCCCCTACGAGGATTATTCGGAAACCGAGTTCGATTCGTTTCTGCTCCGATTATATTCTGGACGACCCCAAATGGACGCGAATGCAATTTAATAAATCAATAGGGACAAATTATGAAAAGATATCCAAAAAACGGGCCACCTCAATTTTTGCTCCATACCTCGTGTACTACCCCCTATGAGGATTATTCGGAAACTGAGTTCCATTCGTTTCAGCTCCGATTCACTTTCGGACGACCCCGAATGGACGCGAATGCAATTTCATAAATCCATAGAGACAAATTAAGAAAAGATATCCAAAAAACGGGCCACCTCAATTTTTGCTCCATACCTCGTGTACTACCCCTTACGAGGATTATTCGGAAACCGAGTTCCATTTGTTTCAGCTCCGATTCACTTCCGGACGATCCCGAATGGACGCGAATGCAATTTCAAAAATCCATAGGGACAAATTATGAAAAGATATCGAAAAAACAGGCCGCCTCAATTTTTGCTCCAAACCTCGTGTACTACCCCTATGCGGATTATTCGGAAACCGAGTTCCATTCGTTTCAGCTCTGATTCACTTCCGGACGATCCCGAATGGATGCGAATGCAATTTCATAAATCCATAGGGACAAATTATGAAAACATATCCAAAAAACGGGCCGCCTCAATTTTTGCTCCATACCTCGTGTACTACCCCCTACGAGGCTTATTCGAAAATCGAGTTCCATTCGTTTCAGCTCCGATTCACTTCCGGACGACCCCGAATGGACGAGAATGCAATTTCATAAATCCATAGAGACAAATTATGAAAAGATATCCAAAAAACGGGATGCCTTAATTTTTGCCCCATACCTCCTGTACTACCCTCTACGCGGATTATTCGGAAACCGAGTTCCATCCGTTTCACCTCCGATTCACTTCTGGACGACCCCGAATGGACGCGAATGTAATTACATAAATCCATAGGGACAAATTATGAAAAGATATTCAAAAAATGGGTTGCCTCAATTTTTGCTCCATACCTCGTGTACTACCCCCTAGGAGGATTATTCGGAAACCGAGTTCGATTCGTTTCTGCTCCGATTCACTTCCGGGACGACCCCAAATGGACGCGAATGCAATTTAATAAATCCATAGGGACAAATTATGAAAAGATATCCAAAAAACGGGCCGCCTCAATTTTTGCTCCATACCTCGTGTACTACCCCCTACGAGGATTATTCGGAAACCGAGTTCCATTCGTTTAAGCTCCGATTCACTTCCGGACGATCCTGAATGGACGCGAATGCAATTTCATAAATCCATAGGGGCAAATTATGAAAAGATATCCAAAAAACAGGCCGCCTCAATTTTTTCTCCAAATTTCGTGTACTACCCCCTACGAGGATTATTCGGAAACCGAGTTCGATTCGTTTCTTCTCCGATTCACTTCCGGACGACCCCAAATGGACACGAAAGCAATTTAATAAATCTATAGGGACAAATTATGAAAAGATATTCAAAAAATGGGCGCCTCAATTTTTGCTCCATACCTCATGTACTACCCCCTACGAGGATTATTCAGAAACCGAGTTCGATTCGTTTCTGCTCCGATTCACTTCCGGACGACCCCGAATGGACGCGAATGCAATTTCATAAATCTATAGAGACAAATTATGAAAAGATATCCAAAAAACGGGCCGCCTCAATTGTTGCTCCATACCTCGTGTACTACCCCTTATGAGGATTATTCAGAAACCGAGTTCCATTTGTTTCAGCTCCGATTCACTTCCGGACGATCCCGAATGGACGCGAATGCAATTTCAAAAATCCATAGGGACAAATTATGAAAAGATATCGAAAAAACAGGCCGCCTCAATTTTTGCTCCAAACCTCGTGTACTACCCCCTACGCGGATTATTCGGAAACCGAGTTCCATTCGTTTCAGCTCCGATTCACTTCCGGACGATCCCGAATGGATGCGAATGCAATTTCATAAATCCATAGGGACAAATTATGAAAACATATCCAAAAAACGGGCCGCCTCAATTTTTGCTCCATACCTCGTGTACTACCCCCTACGAGGCTTATTCGAAAATCGAGTTCCATTCGTTTCAGCTCCGATTCACTTCCGGACGACCCCGAATGGACACGAATGCAATTTCATAAATCCATAGAGACAAATTATGAAAAGATATCCAAAAAACGAGACGCCTCAATTTTTGCCCCATACCTCCTGTACTACCCCCTACGCGGATTATTCGGAAACCGAGTTCCATTCGTTTCACCTATGATTCACTTCCGGACGACCCCGAATGGACGCGAATGTAATTACATAAATCCATAGGGACAAATTATGAAAAGATATTCAAAAAATGGGTCGCCTCAATTTTTGCTCCATACCTCGTGTACTACCCCCTACGAGGATTATTCGGAAACCGTGTTCGATTCGTTTCTGCTCCGATTCACTTCCGGACGACCCCGAATGGACGCGAATGCAATTTAATAAATCCATAGGGACAAATTATGAAAAGATATCCAAAAAACGGGCCGCCTCAATTTTTGCTCCATACCTCGTGTACTACCTCCCTATGAGGATTATTCGGAAACTGAGTTCCATTCGTTTCAGCTCCGATTCAATTCCGGACGATCCCGAATGGACGCGAATGCAATTTCATAAATCCATAGAGATAAATTATGAAAAGATATCCAAAAAACAGGCCGCCTCAATTTTTGCTCCATACCTCGTGTACTACCCCCTACGAGGATTATTCGGAAACCGAGTTCCATTCGTTTAAGCTCCGATTCACTTCCGGACGATCCCGAATGGACGCGAATGCAATTTCATAAATCCATAGGGGCAAATTATGAAAAGATATCCAAAAAACAGGCCGCCTCAATTTTTGCTCCAAACCTCGTGTACTACCCCCTACGAGGATTATTCGGAAACCGAGTTCCATTCATTTCACCTCCGATTCACTTCCGGACGACCCCAAATGGACGCGAATGCAATTTCATAAATCCATAGAGACAAATTATGAAAAGATATCCAAAAAACAGGCCGCCTCAATTTTTGCTCCATACCTCGTGTACTACCCCCTACGAGGATTATTCAGAAACCGAGTTCCATTCGTTTAAGCTCCGATTCACTTCCGGAAGATCCTGAATGGACGCGAATGCAATTTCATAAATCCATAGGGGCAAATTATGAAAAGATATCCAAAAAACAGGCCGCCTCAATTTTTGCTCCAAACCTCGTGTACTACCCCCTACGAGGATTATTCGGAAACCGAGTTCGATTCGTTTCTTCTCCGATTCACTTCCGGACGACCCCAAATGGACGCGAAAGCAATTTAATAAATCTATAGGGACAAATTATGAAAAGATATTCAAAAAATGGGCACCTCAATTTTTGCTCCATACCTCATGTACTACCCCCTACGAGGATTATTCAGAAACCGAGTTCGATTCGTTTCTGCTCCGATTCACTTCCGGACGACCCCGAATGGACTCGAATGCAATTTCATAAATCTATAGAGACAAATTATGAAAAGATATCCAAAAAACGGGCCGCCTCAATTTTTGCTCCATACCTCGTGTACTACCCCTTACGAGGATTATTCGGAAACCGAGTTCCATTTGTTTCAGCTCCGATTCACTTCCGGACGATCCCGAATGGACGCGAATGCAATTTCAAAAATCCATAGGGACAAATTATGAAAAAATATCGAAAAAACAGGCCGCCTCAATTTTTGCTCCAAACCTCGTGTACTACCCCCTACGCGGATTATTCGGAAACCGAGTTCCATTCGTTTCAGCTCCGATTCACTTCCGGACGATCCCGAATGGATGCGAATGCAATTTCATAAATCCATAGGGACAAATTATGAAAACATATCCAAAAAACGGGCCGCCTCAATTTTTGCTCCATACCTCGTGTACTACCCCCTACGAGGATTATTCGGAAACCGAGTTCCATTCATTTAAGCTCCGATTCACTTCCGGACGATCCCGAATGGACGCGAATGCAATTTCATAAATCCATAGGGGCAAATTATGAAAAGATATCCAAAAAACAGGCCGCCTCAATGTTTGCTCCAAACCTCGTGTACTACCCCCTACGAGGATTATTCGGAAACCGAGTTCCATTCGTTTCACCTCCGATTCACTTCCGGACGACCCCGAATGGATGCGAATGTAATTACATAAATCCATAGGGACAAATTATGAAAAGATATTCAAAAAATGGGTCGCCTCAATTTTTGCTCCATACCTCGTGTACTACCCCCTACGAGGATTATTCGGAAACCGAGTTCCATTCGTTTCATCTCCGATTCAGTTCCGGACGACCCCGAATGGACCCGAATGCAATTTCCTAAATCCATAGGGACAAATTATTAGAGGATTTAAAAAAAATGGGCCGCCTCAATTTTAGCTCCATACCTCGTGTACTACCCCCTACGCGGATTATTCGGAAACCGAGTTCCATTCGTTTCACCTCCGATTCACTTCCGGACGACCCCGAATGGACGCGAATGTAATTACATAAATCCATAGGGACAAATTAAGAAAAGATATTCAGAAAATGGGTCGCCTCAATTTTTGCTCCATACCTCGTGTACTACCCCCTACGAGGATTATTCGGAAACCGAGTTCGATTCGTTTCTGCTCCGATTCACTTCCGAATGACCCCAAATGGACGCGAATGCAATTTAATAAATCCATAGTGACAAATTATGAAAAGATATCCAAAATATGGGCCGCCTCAATTTTTGCTCCATACCTCGTGTACTACCCCCTATGAGGATTATTTGGAAACCGAGTTCCATTCGTTTCAGCTCCGATTCACTTCCGGACGACCCCGAATGGACGCGAATGCAATTTCATAAATCCATAGAGACAAATTATGAAAAGATATCCAAAAAATAGGCCGCCTCAATTTTTGCTCCATACCTCGTGTACTACCCCTACGAGGATTATTCGGAAACCGAGTTCCATTCGTTTAAGCTCCGATTCACTTCCGGACGATCCCGAATGGACGCAAATGCAATTTCATAAATCCATAGGGGCAAATTATGAAAAGATATCCAAAAAACAGGCCGCCTCCATTTTTTCTCCAAACCTCGTGTACTACCCCCTACAAGGATTATTCGGAAACCGAGTTCCATTCGTTTCAGCTCCGATTCACTTCCGGACGATCCCGAATGGACACGAATGCAATTTCATAAATCAATAGGGACAAATTATGAAAAGATATCTAGAAAACGGGCCGCCTCAATTTTTGCTGCATACCTCGTGTACTACCCCTACGAGGATTATTCGAAAATCGAGTTCCATTCGTTTCAGCTCCGATTCACTTCCGGACGACCCCGAATGGACGCGAATGCAATTTCATATATCCATAGAGACAAATTATGAAAAGGTATCCAAAAATCAGGACCCCTCAATTTTTGCTCCATACCTCGTGTACTACCCCCTACAAGGATTATTCGGAAACCGAGTTCCATTCGTTTCAGCTCCGATTCACTTCCGCACGACTCCAAATAGACGCGAATGTAATTTCATAAATCCATAGGGACAAATTATGAAAAGATTTTCAAAAAAAAGGTCGCCTCAATTTTTGCTCCATACCTCGTGTACTACCCCCTACGAGGATTATTCGGAAACCGAGTTCCATTCGTTTCAGCTCTGATTCACTTCCGGACGACCTCGAATGGACGCGAATGCAATTTAATAAATCCATAGGGACAAATTATGAAAATATATCCAAGAAATGGGCCTCCTCAATTTTTGCTCCATACCTTGTGTACTAGCCCCTACGAGGATTATTCAAAAACCGAGTTCCATTCGTTTCAGCTCCGATTCACTTCCGGACGACCCCGAATGGACGCGAATGCAATTTCATAAATCCATAGAGACAAATTATGAAAAGATTTCCAAAAAACGGGACGCCTCAATTTTTGCTCCATACCTCGTGTACTACCCCCTACGAGGCTTATTCGGAAACTGAGTTCCATTCGTTTCAGCTCCGATTCACTTCCGGACGATCCCGAATGGATGCGAATGCAATTTCATAAATCCATAGGGACAAATTATGAAAACATATCCAAAAAACGGGCCGCCTCAATTTTTGCTCCATACCTCGTGTACTACCCCCTATGAGGCTTATTCGAAAATCGAGTTCCATTCGTTTCAGCTCCGATTCACTTCCGGACGACCCCGAATGGACGCGAATGCAATTTTATAAATCCATAGAGACAAATTATGAAAAGATATCCAAAAAACGGGACGCCTCAATTTTTACCCCATACCTCCTGTACTACCCCCTACGCGGATTATTCGGAAACCGAGTTCCATTCGTTTCACCTATGATTCACTTCCGGACGACCCCGAATGGACGCGAATGTAATTACATAAATCCATAGGGACAAATTATGAAAAGATATTCAAAAAATGGGTCGCCTCAATTTTTGCTCCATACCTCGTGTACTACCCCCTACGAGGATTATTTGGAAACCGAGTTCGATTCGTTTCTGCTCCGATTCACTTCCGGACGATCCCGAATGGACGCGAATGCAATTTCATAAATCCATAGAGACAAATTATGAAAAGATATCCGAAAAACAGGCCGCCTCAATTTTTGCTCCACACCTCGTGTACTACCCCCTACGAGGATTATTCGGAAACCGAGTTCTATTCGTTTAAGCTCCGATTCACTTCCGGACGATCCCGAATGGACGCGAATGCAATTTCATAAATCCATAGGGGCAAATTATGAAAAGATATCCAAAAAAAAGGCTGCCTCAATTTTTGCTCCAAACCTCGTGTACTACCCCCTACGAGGATTATTCGGAAACCGAGTTCCATTCGTTTCACCTCCGATTCACTTCCGGACGACCCCGAATGGACGCGAATGCAATTTCATAAATCCATAGAGACAAATTATGAAAAGATATCCAAAAAACAGGCCGCCTCAATTTTTGCTCCATACCTCGTGTACTACCCCCTACGAGGATTATTCAGAAACCGAGTTCCATTCGTTTAAGCTCCGATTCACTTCCGGACGATCCTGAATGGACGCGAATGCAATTTCATAAATCCATAGGGGCAAATTATGAAAAGATATCCAAAAAACAGGCCGCCTCAATTTTTGCTCCAAACCTCGTGTACTACCCCCTACGAGGATTATTCGGAAACCGAGTTCGATTCGTTTCTTCTCCGATTCACTTCCGGACGACCCCAAATGGACGCGAAAGCAATTTAATAAATCTATAGGGACAAATTATGAAAAGATATTCAAAAAATGGGCGCCTCAATTTTTGCTCCATACCTCATGTACTACCCCCTACGAGGATTATTCAGAAACCGAGTTCGATTCGTTTCTGCTCCGATTCACTTCCGGACGACCCCGAATGGACTCGAATGCAATTTCATAAATCTATAGAGATAAATTATGAAAAGATATCAAAAAAACGGGCCGCCTCAATTTCTGCTCCATACCTCGTGTACTACCCTTTACGAGGATTATTCGGAAACCGAGTTCCATTTGTTTCAGCTCCGATTCACTTCCGGACGATACCGAAAAGACGCGAATGCAATTTCAAAAATCCATAGGGACAAATTATGAAAAGATATCGAAAAAACAGGCCGCCTCAATTTTTGCTCCAAACCTCGTGTACTACCCCTACACGGATTATTCGGAAACCGAGTTCCATTCGTTTCAGCTCCGATTCACTTCCGGACGATCCCGAATGGATGCGAATGCAATTTCATAAATCCATAGGGACAAATTATGAAAACATATCCAAAAAACGGGCCGCCTCAATTTTTGCTCCATACCTCGTGTACTACCCCCTACGAGGCTTATTCGAAAATCGAGTTCCATTCGTTTCAGCTCCGATTCACTTCCGGACGACCCCGAATGGACGCGAATGCAATTTCATAAATCCATAGGGACAAATTATGAAAAGATATCCAAAAAATAGGCCGCCTCAATTTTTGCTGCATACCTCGTGAACTACCTCCCTATGAGGATTATTCGGAAACTAAGTTCCATTCGTTTCAGCTCCGATTCACTTCCGGACGATCCCGAATGGACGCGATGCAATTTCATAAATCCATAGAGACAAATTATGAAAAGATATCCAAAAAACAGGCCACCTCAATTTTTGCTCCATACCTCGTGTACTACCCCCTACGAGGATTATTCGGAAACCGAGTTCCATTCGTTTAAGCTCCGATTCACTTCCGGACGATCCCGAATGGACGCGAATGCAATTTCATAAATCCATAGGGGCAAATTATGAAAAGATATCCAAAAAACAGGCCGCCTCAATTTTTTCTCCAAACCTCGTGTACTACCCCCTACGAGGATTATTCGGAAACCGAGTTCCATTCGTTTCACCTCCGATTCACTTCCGGACGACCCCGAATGGACGCGAATGTAATTATATAAATCCATAGGGACAAATTATGAAAAGATATTCAAAAAATGGGTCGCCTCAATTTTTGCTCCATACCTCGTGTACTACCCCCTACGAGGATTATTCGGAAACCGAGTTCCATTCGTTTCATCTCCGATTCAGTTCCGGACGACCCCGAATGGACCCGAATGCAATTTCATAAATCCATAGGGACAAATTATTAGAGGATTTCAAAAAAATGGGTCGCCTCAATTTTAGCTCCATACCTCGTGTACTACCCCCTACGCGGATTATTCGGAAACCGAGTTCCATTCGTTTCACCTCCGATTCACTTCCGGACGACCCCGAATGGACGCGAATGTAATTACATTAATCCATAGGGACAAATTAAGAAAAGATATTCAGAAAATGGGTCGCCTCAATTTTTGCTCCATACCTCGTGTACTACCCCCTACGAGGATTATTCGGAAACCGAGTTCGATTCGTTTCTACTCCGATTCACTTCCGAATGACCCCAAATGGACGCGAATGCAATTTAATAAATCCATAGTGACAAATTATGAAAAGATATCCAAAATATGGGCCGCCTCAATTTTTGCTCCATACCTCGTGTACTACCCCCTATGAGGATTATTCGGAAACCGAGTTTCATTCGTTTCAGCTCCGATTCACTTCCGGACGACCCCGAATGGACGCGAATGCAATTTCATAAATCCATAGAGACAAATTATGAAAAGATATCCAAAAAATAGGCCGCCTCAATTTTTGCTCCATACCTCGTGTACCCTATGAGGATTATTCGGAAACCGAGTTCCATTCGTTTAAGCTCCGATTCACTTCCGGACGATCCCGAATGGACGCGAATGCAATTTCATAAATCCATAGGGGCAAATTATGAAAAGATATCCAAAAAACAGGCCGCCTCCATTTTTGCTCCAAACCTCGTGTACTACCCCCTACGAGGATTATTCGGAAACCGAGTTCCATTCGTTTCAGCTCCGATTCACTTCCGGACGATCCCGAATGGACACGAATGCAATTTCATAAATCAATAGGAAAAAATTATGAAACGATATCTAGAAAATGGGCCGCCTCAATTTTTGCTCCATACCTCGTGTACTACCCCCTACGAGGATTATTCGAAAATCGAGTTCCATTCGTTTCAGCTCCGATTCACTTCCGGACGACCCCGAATGGACGCGAATGCAATTTCATATATTCATAGAGACAAATTATGAAAAGGTATCCAAAAATCGGGACCCCTCAATTTTTGCTCCATACCTCGTGTACTACCCCCTACAAGGATTATTCGGAAACCGAGTTCCATTCGTTTCAGCTCCGATTCACTTCCGCACGACTCCAAATAGACGCGAATGTAATTTCATAAATCCATAGGGACAAATTATGAAAAGATTTTCAAAAAAAAGGTCGCCTCAATTTTTGCTCCATACCTCGTGTACTACCCCCTACGAGGATTATTCGGAAACCGAGTTCCATTCGTTTCAGCTCTGATTCACTTCCGGACGACCTCGAATGGACGCGAATGCAATTTAATAAATCCATAGGGACAAATTATGAAAATATATCCAAGAAATGGGCCTCCTCAATTTTTGCTCCATACCTTGTGTACTAGCCCCTACGAGGATTATTCAAAAACCGAGTTCCATTCGTTTCAGCTCCGATTCACTTCCGGACGACCCCGAATGGACGCGAATGCAATTTCATAAATCCATAGAGACAAATTATGAAAAGATTTCCAAAAAACGGGACGCCTCAATTTTTGCTCCATACCTCGTGTACTACCCCCTACGAGGATTATTCGGAAACCGAGTTCAATTCGTTTCAGCTCCGATTCACTTCCGAACGACTCCGAATAGACGCGAATGTAATTTCATAAATCCATAGGGACAAATTATGAAAAGATATCCAAAAAACGGGCCGCCTCAATTTTTGCTCCATACCTCGTGTACTACCCCCTACGAGGATATTCGGAAACCGAGTTCCATTCGTTTCATCTCCGATTCAGTTCCGGACGACCCCGAATGGACCCGAATGCAATTTCATAAATCCATAGGGACAAATTATTAGAGGATTTAAAAAAAAACGGCCGCCTCAATTTTAGCTCCATACCTCGTGTACTACCCCCTACGCGGATTATTCGGAAACCGAGTTCCATTCGTTTCACCTCCGATTCACTTCCGGACGACCCCGAATGGACGCGAATGTAATTACATAAATCAATAGGGACAAATTATGAAAAGATATTCAAAAAATGGGTCGCCACAATTTTTGCTCCATACCTCGTGTACTACCCCCTACGAGGATTATTCGGAAACCGAGTTCGATTCGTTTCTGCTCCGATTCACTTCCGGACGACCCCAAATGGACGCGAATGCAATTTAATAAATACATAGGGACAAATTATGAAAAGATATCCAAAAAATGGGCCGCCTCAATTTTTGCTCCATACCTCGTATACTACCCCCTATGAGGATTATTCGGAAACTGAGTTCCATTCGTTTCAGCTCCGATTCACTTCCGGACGACCCCGAATGGACGCGAATGTAATTTAATAAATCCATACAGACAAATTATGAAAAGATATCCAAAAAACAGGCCGCCTCAATTTTTGCTCCATACCTCATGTACTACCCCCTACGAGGATTATTCGGAAACCGAGTTCCATTCGTTTAAGCTCCGATTCACTTCCGGACGATCCCGAATGGACGCCAATGCAATTTCATAAATCCATAGGGGCAAATTAAGAAAAGATATCCAAAAAACAGGCCGCCTCAATTTTTGCTCCAAACCTCGTGTACTACCCCCTACGAGGATTATTCGGAAACCGAGTTCCATTCGTTTCAGCTCCGATTCACTTCCGGACGATCCCGAATGGACGCGAATGCAATTTCACAAATCCATAAGGTCATATTATGAAAAGATATCCAAAAAACGGGCCGCCTCAATTTTCCCTCCATACCTACGAGGATTATTCGAAAATCGAGTTCCATTCGTTTCAGCTCCGATTCACTTCCGGACGACCCCGAATGGACGCGAATGCAATTTCATAAATCCATAGAGACAAATTATGAAAAGATATCCAAAAATTCGGATGCCTCAATTTTTGCTCCATACCTCGTGTACTACCCCCTACGAGGATTATTCGGAAACCGAGTTCCATTCGTTTCAGCTCCGATTCACTTCCGCACGACTCCAAATAGACACGAATGTAATTTCATAAATCCATAGGGACAAATTATGAAAAGATATTCAAAAAACAGGTCGCCTCAATTTTTGCTCCATACCTCGTGTACTACCCCCTACGAGGATTATTCGGAAACCGAATTCCATTCGTTTCAGCTTCGATTCACTTCCGCACGACTCCAAATAGACACGAATGTAATTTCATAAATCCATAGGGACAAATTATGAAAATATATTCATAAAATGGGTCGCCTCAATTTTTGGTCCATATCTCGTGTACTACCCCTACGAGGATTATTCAGAAACCGAGTTCGATTCGTTTCTGCTCCGATTCACTTCCGGACGACCCCAAATGGACGCGAATGCAATTTAATAAATCCATAGGGACAAATTATAAAAAGATATCCAAAAAATGGGCCGCCTCAATTTTTACTCCATACCTCGTGTACTACCCCCTATGAGGATTATTCGGAAACCGATTTCCATTCGTTTCAGCTCCGATTCACTTCCGCACGACTCCGAATAGACGCGAATGTAATTTCATAAATCCATAGGGACAAATTATGAAAAGATATCCAAAAAATGGGCCGCCTCAATTTTTGCTCCATACCTCGTGTACTACCCCCTACGAGAATTATTCGGAAACCGAGTACCATTCGTTTCATCTCCGATTCAGTTCCGGACGACCCCGAATGGACGCGAATGCAATTTCATAAATCCATAGGGGCAAATTATTAGAGGATTTCAAAAAAATGGGCCGCCTCAATTTTAGCTCCATACCTCGTGTACTACCCCCTACGCCGATTATTCGGAAACCGAGTTCCATTCGTTTCACCTCCGATTCACTTTCGGACGACCCCGAATGGACGCGAATGTAATTACATAAATCCATAGGGACAAATTATGAAAAGATATTAAAAAAAGGGGTCACCTCAATTTTTGCTCCATACCTCGTGTACTACCCCCTACGAGGATTATTCGGAAACCGAGTTCGATTCGTTTCTGCTCCGATTCACTTCCGGACGACCCCAAATGGACGCGAATGCAATTTAATAAATCCATAGGGACAAATTATGAAAAGATATCCAAAAAATGGGCCTCCTCAATTTTTGCTCCATACCTCGTGTACTACCCCCTATGAGGATTATTTGGAAACTGAGTTCCATTCGTTTAAGCTCCGATTCACTTCCGGACGACCCTGAATGGACGCGAATGCAATTTCATAAATCCATAGAGACAAATTATGAAAAGATATCCAAAAAACAGGCCGCCTCAATTTTTGCTCCATACCTCGTGTACTACCCCCTACGAGGATTATTCGGAAACCGAGTTCCATTCGTTTAAGCTCTGATTCACTTCCGGACGATCCCGAATGGACGCGAATGCAATTTCATAAATCCATAGGGGCAAATTATGAAAAGATATCCAAAAAACAGGCCGCCTCCATTTTTGCTCCAAACCTCGTGTACTACCCCCTACGAGGATTATTCGGAAACCGAGTTCCATTCGTTTCAGCTCCGATTCACTTCCGGACGATCCCGAATGGACGCCATTGCAATTTCATAAATCCATAGGGACAAATTATGAAAAGATATCCAAAAAACGGGCCGCCTTAATTTTTGCTCCATACCTCGTGTACTACCCCCTACGAGGATTATTCGAAAATCGAGTTCCATTCGTTTCAGCTCCGATTCACTTCCGGACGACCCCGAATGGTTGCGAATGCAATTTCATAAATCCATAGAGACAAATTATGAAAAGATATCCAAAAATCGGGACGCCTCAATTTTTGCTCCATACCTCGTGTACTACCCCCTACGAGGATTATTCGGAAACCGAGTTCCTTTCGTTTCAGCTCCGATTCACTTCCGGAACATCCCGAATGGATGCGAATGCAATTTCATAAATATATAGGGACAAATTATGAAAAGATATCCAAAAAATGGGCCGCCTCAATTTTCGCTCCATACCTCGTGTACTACCCCCTACGAGGATTATTCGAAAATCGAGTTCCATTCGTTTCAGGTCCGATTCACTTCCGGACGACCCCGAATGGACGCGAATGCAATTTCATAAATCCATAGAGACAAATTATGAAAAGATATCCAAAAATCGGGACGCCTCAATTTTTGCTCCATATCTCGTGTACTACCCCCTACGAGGATTATTCGGAAATCGAGTTCCATTCGTTTAAGCTCCGATTCACTTCCGGACGATCCCAAATGGACGCGAATGCAATTTCATAAATCCATAGGGGCAAATTATGAAAAGATATCCAAAAAACAGGCCGCCTTAATTTTTGCTCCAAACCTCGTGTACTACCCCTTACGAGGATTATTCGGAAACCGAGTTCCTTTCGTTTCAGCTCCGATTCACTTCCGGAACATCCCGAATGGACGCGAATGCAATTTCATAAATAAATAGGGACAAATTATGAAAAGATATCCAAAAAATGGGCCGCCTCAATTTTCGCTCCATACCTCGTGTACTACCCCCTACGAGGATTATTCGAAAATCGAGTTCCATTCGTTTCAGCTCCGATTCACTTCCGGACGACCCCGAATGGACGCGAATGCAATTTCATAAATCCATAGAGACAAATTATGAAAATATATTCAATAAACGTGCCGCCTTAATTTTTGCTCCATACCTCGTGTACTACCCCCTACGAGGATTATTCGGAAACCGAGTTCCATTCGTTTCATCTCCGATTCAGTTCCGGACGACCACGAATGGACGCGAATGCAATTTCATAAATCCATAGGGACAAATTATGAAAGGATTTCAAAAAAATGGGTCGCCACTATTTTTTCTCCATACCACGTGTACTACCCCCTACGCGGAATATTCGGAAACCGAGTTCCATTCGTTTCACCTCCGATTCACTTCCGGACGACCCCGAATGGACGCGAATGTAATTACATAAATCCATAGGGACAAATTAAGAAAAGATATTCAGAAAATGGGTCGCCTCAATTTTTGCTCCATACCTCGTGTACTACCCCCTACGAGGATTATTCGGAAACCGAGTTCGATTCGTTTCTGCTCCGATTCACTTCCGAATGACCCCAAATGGACGCGAATGCAATTTAATAAATCCATAGTGACAAATTATGAAAAGATATCCAAAATATGGGCCGCCTCAATTTTTGCTCCATACCTCGTGTACTACCCCCTATGAGGATTATTCGGAAACCGAGTTCCATTCGTTTCAGCTCCGATTCACTTCCGGACGACCCCGAATGGACGCGAATGCAATTTCATAAATCCATAGAGACAAATTATGAAAAGATATCCAAAAAATAGGCCGCCTCAATTTTTGCTCCATACCTCGTGTACTACCCCTACGAGGATTATTCGGAAACCGAGTTCCATTCGTTTAAGCTCCGATTCACTTCCGGACGATCCCAAATGGACGCAAATGCAATTTCATAAATCCATAGGGGCAAATTATGAAAAGATATCCAAAAAACAGGCCGCCTCCATTTTTGCTCCAAACCTCGTGTACTACCCCCTACAAGGATTATTCGGAAACCGAGTTCCATTCGTTTCAGCTCCGATTCACTTCCGGACGATCCCGAATGGACACGAATGCAATTTCATAAATCAATAGGGACAAATTATGAAAAGATATCTAGAAAACGGGTCGCCTCAATTTTTGCTGCATACCTCGTGTACTACCCCTACGAGGATTATTCGAAAATCGAGTTCCATTCGTTTCAGCTCCGATTCACTTCCGGACGACCCCGAATGGACGCGAATGCAATTTCATATATCCATAGAGACAAATTATGAAAAGGTATCCAAAAATCAGGACCCCTCAATTTTTGCTCCATACCTCGTGTACTACCCCCTACGAGGATTATTCGGAAACCGAGTTCCATTCGTTTCAGCTCTGATTCACTTCCGGACGACCTCGAATGGACGCGAATGCAATTTAATAAATCCATAGGGACAAATTATGAAAATATATCCAAGAAATGGGCCTCCTCAATTTTTGCTCCATACCTTGTGTACTAGCCCCTACGAGGATTATTCAAAAACCGAGTTCCATTCGTTTCAGCTCCGATTCACTTCCGGACGACCCCGAATGGACGCGAATGCAATTTCATAAATCCATAGAGACAAATTATGAAAAGATTTCCAAAAAACGGGACGCCTCAATTTTTGCTCCATACCTCGTGTACTACCCCCTACGAGGCTTATTCGGAAACTGAGTTCCATTCGTTTCAGCTCCGATTCACTTCCGGACGATCCCGAATGGATGCGAATGCAATTTCATAAATCCATAGGGACAAATTATGAAAACATATCCAAAAAACGGGCCGCCTCAATTTTTGCTCCATACCTCGTGTACTACCCCCTATGAGGCTTATTCGAAAATCGAGTTCCATTCGTTTCAGCTCCGATTCACTTCCGGACGACCCCGAATGGACGCGAATGCAATTTCATAAATCCATAGAGACAAATTATGAAAAGATATCCAAAAAACGGGACGCCTCAATTTTTACCCCATACCTCCTGTACTACCCCCTACGCGGATTATTCGGAAACCGAGTTCCATTCGTTTCTCCTATGATTCACTTCCGGACGACCCCGAATGGACGCGAATGTAATTACATAAATCCATAGGGACAAATTATGAAAAGATATTCAAAAAATGGGTCGCCTCAATTTTTACTCCATACCTCGTGTACTACCCCCTACGAGGATTATTCGGAAACCGAGTTCGATTCGTTTCTGCTCCGATTCACTTCCGGACGATCCCGAATGGACGCGAATGCAATTTCATAATACCATAGAGACAAATTATGAAAAGATATCCAAAAAACAGGCCGCCTCAATTTTTGCTCCACACCTCGTGTACTACCCCCTACGAGGATTATTCGGAAACCGAGTTCTATTCGTTTAAGCTCCGATTCACTTCCGGACGATCCCGAATGGACGCGAATGCAATTTCATAAATCCATAGGGGCAAATTATGAAAAGATATCCAAAAAAAAGGCTGCCTCAATTTTTGCTCCAAACCTCGTGTACTACCCCCTACGAGGATTATTCGGAAACCGAGTTCCATTCGTTTCACCTCCGATTCACTTCCGGACGACCCCGAATGGACGCGAATGCAATTTCATACATCCATAGAGACAAATTATGAAAAGATATCCAAAAAACAGGCCGCCTCAATTTTTGCTCCATACCTCGTGTACTACCCCCTACGAGGATTATTCAGAAACCGAGTTCCATTCGTTTAAGCTCCGATTCACTTCCGGACGATCCTGAATGGACGCGAATGCAATTTCATAAATCCATAGGGGCAAATTATGAAAAGATATCCAAAAAACAGGCCGCCTCAATTTTTGCTCCAAACCTCGTGTACTACCCCCTACGAGGATTATTCGGAAACCGAGTTCGATTCGTTTCTTCTCCGATTCACTTCCGGACGACCCCAAATGGACGCGAAAGCAATTTAATAAATCTATAGGGACAAATTATGAAAAGATATTCAAAAAATGGGCGCCTCAATTTTTGCTCCATACCTCATGTACTACCCCCTACGAGGATTATTTAGAAACCGAGTTCGATTCGTTTCTGCTCCGATTCACTTCCGGACGACCCCGAATGGACTCGAATGCAATTTCATAAATCTATAGAGATAAATTATGAAAAGATATCCAAAAAACGGGCCGCCTCAATTTCTGCTCCATACCTCGTGTACTACCCCTTACGAGGATTATTCGGAAACCGAGTTCCATTTGTTTCAGCTCCGATTCACTTCCGGACGATCCCGAATGGACGCGAATGCAATTTCAAAAATCCATAGGGACAAATTATGAAAAGATATCGAAAAAACAGGCCGCCTCAATTTTTGCTCCAAACCTCGTGTACTACCCCCTACACGGATTATTCGGAAACCGAGTTCCATTCGTTTCAGCTCCGATTCACTTCCGGACGATCCCGAATGGATGCGAATGCAATTTCATAAATCCATAGGGACAAATTATGAAAACATATCCAAAAAACGGGCCGCCTCAATTTTTGCTCCATACCTCGTGTACTACCCCCTACGAGGCTTATTCGAAAATCGAGTTCCATTCGTTTCAGCTCCGATTCACTTCCGGACGACCCCGAATGGACGCGAATGCAATTTCATAAATCCATAGGGACAAATTATGAAAAGATATCCAAAAAACAGGCCGCCTCAATTTTTGCTACATACCTCGTGTACTACCTCCCTATGAGGATTATTCGGAAACTGAGTTCCATTCGTTTCAGCTCCGATTCACTTCCGGACGATCCCGAATGGACGCGATGCAATTTCATAAATCCATAGAGACAAATTATGAAAAGATATCCAAAAAACAGGCCACCTAAATTTTTGCTCCATACCTCGTGTACTACCCCCTACGAGGATTATTCGGAAACCGAGTTCCATTCGTTTAAGCTCCGATTCACTTCCGGACGATCCCGAATGGACGCGAATGCAATTTCATAAATCCATAGGGGCAAATTATGAAAAGATATCCAAAAAACAGGCCGCCTCAATTTTTTCTCCAAACCTCGTGTACTACCCCCTACGAGGATTATTCGGAAACCGAGTTCCATTCGTTTCACCTCCGATTCACTTCCGGACGACCCCGAATGGACGCGAATGTAATGATATAAATCCATAGGGACAAATTATGAAAAGATATTCAAAAAATGGGTCGCCTCAATTTTTGCTCCATACCTCGTGTTCTACCTCCTACGAGGATTATTCGGAAACCGAGTTCCATTCGTTTCATCTCCGATTCAGTTCCGGACGACCCCGAATGGACCCGAATGCAATTTCATAAATCCATAGGGACAAATTATTAGAGGATTTCAAAAAAATGGGTCGCCTCAATTTTAGCTCCATACCTCGTGTACTACCCCCTACGCGGATTATTCGGAAACCGAGTTCCATTCGTTTCACCTCCGATTCACTTCCGGACGACCCCGAATGGACGCGAATGTAATTACATTAATCCATAGGGACAAATTAAGAAAAGATATTCAGAAAATGGGTCGCCTCAATTTTTGCTCCATACCTCGTGTACTACCCCCTACGAGGATTATTCGGAAATCGAGTTCGATTCGTTTCTGCTCCGATTCACTTCCGAATGACCCCAAATGGACGCGAATGCAATTTAATAAATCCATAGTGACAAATTATGAAAAGATATCCAAAATATGGGCCGCCTCAATTTTTGCTCCATACCTCGTGTACTACCCCCTATGAGGATTATTCGGAAACCGAGTTTCATTCGTTTCAGCTCCGATTCACTTCCGGACGACCCCGAATGGACGCGAATGCAATTTCATAAATCCATAGAGACAAATTATGAAAAGATATCCAAAAAATAGGCCGCCTCAATTTTTGCTCCATACCTCGTGTACTACCCCTACGAGGATTATTCGGAAACCGAGTTCCATTCGTTTAAGCTCCGATTCACTTCCGGACGATCCCGAATGGACGCGAATGCAATTTCATAAATCCATAGGGGCAAATTATGAAAAGATATCCAAAAAACAGGCCGCCTCCATTTTTGCTCCAAACCTCGTGTACTACCCCCTACGAGGATTATTCGGAAACCGAGTTCCATTCGTTTCATCTCCGATTCACTTCCGGACGATCCTGAATGGACACGAATGCAATTTCATAAATCAATAGGAAAAAATTATGAAACGATATCTAGAAAATGGGCCGCCTCAATTTTTGCTCCATACCTCGTGTACTACCCCCTACGAGGATTATTCGAAAATCGAGTTCCATTCGTTTCAGCTCCGATTCACTTCCGGACGACCCCGAATGGACGCGAATGCAATTTCATATATCCATAGAGACAAATTATGAAAAGGTATCCAAAAATCGGGACCCCTCAATTTTTTCTCCATACCTCGTGTACTACCCCCTACAAGGATTATTCGGAAACCGAGTTCCATTCGTTTCAGCTCCGATTCACTTCCGCACGACTCCAAATAGACGCGAATGTAATTTCATAAATCCATAGGGACAAATTATGAAAAGATTTTCAAAAAAAAGGACGCCTCAATTTTTGCTCCATACCTCGTGTACTACCCCCTACGAGGATTATTCGGAAACCGAGTTCCATTCGTTTCAGCTCTGATTCACTTCTGGACGACCTCGAATGGACGCGAATGCAATTTAATAAATCCATAGGGACAAATTATGAAAATATATCCAAGAAATGGGCCTCCTCAATTTTTGCTCCATACCTTGTGTACTAGCCCCTACGAGGATTATTCAAAAACCGAGTTCCATTCGTTTCAGCTCCGATTCACTTCCGGACGACCCCGAATGGATGCGAATGCAATTTCATAAATCCATAGAGACAAATTATGAAAAGATTTCCAAAAAACGGGACGCCTCAATTTTTGCTCCATACCTCGTGTACTACCCCCTACGAGGATTATTCGGAAACCGAGTTCAATTCGTTTCAGCTCCGATTCACTTCCGAACGACTCCGAATAGACGCGAATGTAATTTCATAAATCCATAGGGACAAATTATGAAAAGATATCCAAAAAACGGGCCGCCTCAATTTTTGCTCCATACCTCGTGTACTACCCCCTACGAGGATATTCGGAAACCGAGTTCCATTCGTTTCATCTCCGATTCAGTTCCGGACGACCCTGAATGGACCCGAATGCAATTTCATAAATCTATAGGGACAAATTATTAGAGGATTTAAAAAAAAACGGCCGCCTCAATTTTAGCTCCATACCTCGTGTACTACCCCCTACGCGGATTATTCGGAAACCGAGTTCCATTCGTTTCACCTCCGATTCACTTCCGGACGACCCCGAATGGACGCGAATGTAATTACATAAATCAATAGGGACAAATTATGAAAAGATATTCAAAAAATGGGTCGCCACAATTTTTGCTCCATACCTCGTGTACTACCCCCTACGAGGATTATTCGGAAACCGAGTTCGATTCGTTTCTGCTCCGATTCACTTCCGGACGACCCCAAATGGACGCGAATGCAATTTAATAAATACATAGGGACAAATTATGAAAAGATATCCAAAAAATGGGCCGCCTCAATTTTTGCTCCATACCTCGTATACTACCCCCTATGAGGATTATTCGGAAACTGAGTTCCATTCGTTTCAGCTCCGATTCACTTCCGGACGACCCCGAATGGACGCGAATGTAATTTCATAAATCCATACAGACAAATTATGAAAAGATATCCAAAAAACAGGCCGCCTCAATTTTTGCTCCATACCTCATGTACTACCCCCTACGAGGATTATTCGGAAACCGAGTTCCATTCGTTTAAGCTCCGATTCACTTCCGGACGATCCCGAATGGACGCCAATGCAATTTCATAAATCCATAGGGGCAAATTAAGAAAAGATATCCAAAAAACAGGCCGCCTCAATTTTTGCTCCAAACCTCGTGTACTACCCCCTACGAGGATTATTCGGAAACCGAGTTCCATTCGTTTCAGCTCCGATTCACTTCCGGACGATCCCGAATGGACGCGAATGCAATTTCACAAATCCATAAGGTTATATTATGAAAAGATATCCAAAAAACGGGCCGCCTCAATTTTTCCTCCATACCTCGTGTACTACCGCCTACGAGGATTATTCGAAAATCGAGTTCCATTCGTTTCAGCTCCGATTCACTTCCGGACGACCCCGAATGGACGCGAATGCAATTTCATAAATCCATAGAGACAAATTATGAAAAGATATCCAAAAATTCGGATGCCTCAATTTTTGCTCCATACCTCGTGTACTACCCCCTACGAGGATTATTCGGAAACCGAGTTCCATTCGTTTCAGCTCCGATTCACTTCCGCACGACTCCAAATAGACACGACTGTAATTTCATAAATCCATAGGGACAAATTATGAAAAGATATTCAAAAAACAGGTCGCCTCAATTTTTGCTCCATACCTCGTGTACTACCCCCTACGAGGATTATTCGGAAACCGAGTTCCATTCGTTTCAGCTCCGATTCACTTCCGCACGACTCCAAATAGACACGAATGTAATTTCATAAATCCATAGGGACAAATTATGAAAATATATTCAGAAAATGGGTCGCCTCAATTTTTGGTCCATACCTCGTGTACTACCCCTACGAGGATTATTCAGAAACCGAGTTCGATTCGTTTCTGCTCCGATTCACTTCCGGACGACCCCAAATGGACGCGAATGCAATTTAATAAATCCATAGGGACAAATTATAAAAAGATATCCAAAAAATGGGCCGCCTCAATTTTTACTCCATACCTCGTGTACTACCCCCTATGAGGATTATTCGGAAACCGATTTCCATTCGTTTCAGCTCCGATTCACTTCCGCACGACTCCGAATAGACGCGAATGTAATTTCATAAATCCATAGGGACAAATTATGAAAAGATATCCAAAAAATGGGCCGCCTCAATTTTTGCTCCATACCTCGTGTACTACCCCCTACGAGAATTATTCGGAAACCGAGTACCATTCGTTTCATCTCCGATTCAGTTCCGGACGACCCCGAATGGACGCGAATGCAATTTCATAAATCCATAGGGGCAAATTATTAGAGGATTTCAAAAAAATGGGCCGCCTCAATTTTAGCTCCATACCTCGTGTACTACCCCCTACGCCGATTATTCGGAAACCGAGTTCCATTCGTTTCACCTCCGATTCACTTTCGGATGACCCCGAATGGACGCGAATGTAATTACATAAATCCATAGGGACAAATTATGAAAAGATATTAAAAAAAGGGGTCACCTCAATTTTTGCTCCATACCTCGTGTACTACCCCCTACGAGGATTATTCGGAAACCGAGTTCGATTCGTTTCTGCTCCGATTCACTTCCGGACGACCCCAAATGGACGCGAATGCAATTTAATAAATCCATAGGGACAAATTATGAAAAGATATCCAAAAAATGGGCCTCCTCAATTTTTGCTCCATACCTCGTGTACTACCCCCTATGAGGATTATTTGGAAACTGAGTTCCATTCGTTTAAGCTCCGATTCACTTCCGGACGACCCTGAATGGACGCGAATGCAATTTCATAAATCCATAGAGACAAATTATGAAAAGATATCCAAAAAACAGGCCGCCTCAATTTTTGCTCCATACCTCGTGTACTACCCCCTACGAGGATTATTCGGAAACCGAGTTCCATTCGTTTAAGCTCTGATTCACTTCCGGACGATCCCGAATGGACGCGAATGCAATTTCATAAATCCATAGGGGCAAATTATGAAAAGATATCCAAAAAACAGGCCGCCTCCATTTTTGCTCCAAACCTCGTGTACTACCCCCTACGAGGATTATTCGGAAACCGAGTTCCATTCGTTTCAGCTCCGATTCACTTCCGGACGATCCCGAATGGACGCCATTGCAATTTCATAAATCCATAGGGACAAATTATGAAAAGATATCCAAAAAACGGGCCGCCTTAATTTTTGCTCCATACCTCGTGTACTACCCTACGAGGATTATTCGAAAATCGAGTTCCATTCGTTTCAGCTCCGATTCACTTCCGGACGACCCCGAATGGACGCGAATGCAATTTCATAAATCCATAGAGACAAATTATGAAAAGATATCCAAAAATTGGGACGCCTCAATTTTTGCTCCATACCTCGTGTACTACCCCCTACGAGGATTATTCGGAAACCGAGTTCCTTTCGTTTCAGCTCCGATTCACTTCCGGAACATCCCGAATGGATGCGAATGCAATTTCATAAATACATAGGGACAAATTATGAAAAGATATCCAAAAAATGGGCCGCCTCAATTTTCGCTCCATACCTCGTGTACTACCCCCTACGAGGATTATTCGAAAATCGAGTTCCATTCGTTTCAGGTCCGATTCACTTCCGGACGACCCCGAATGGACGCGAATGCAATTTCATAAATCCATAGAGACAAATTATGAAAAGATATCCAAAAATCGGGATGCCTCAATTTTTGCTCCATATCTCGTGTACTACCCCCTACGAGGATTATTCGGAAATCGAGTTCCATTCGTTTAAGCTCCGATTCACTTCCGGACGATCCCAAATGGACGCGAATGCAATTTCATAAATCCATAGGGGCAAATTATGAAAAGATATCCAAAAAACAGGCCGCCTTAATTTTTGCTCCAAACCTCGTGTACTACCCCTTACGAGGATTATTCGGAAACCGAGTTCCTTTCGTTTCAGCTCCGATTCACTTCCGGAACATCCCGAATGGACGCGAATGCAATTTCATAAATAAATAGGGACAAATTATGAAAAGATATCCAAAAAATGGGCCGCCTCAATTTTCGCTCCATACCTCGTGTACTACCCCCTACGAGGATTATTCGAAAATCGAGTTCCATTCGTTTCAGCTCCGATTCACTTCCGGACGACCCCGAATGGACGCGAATGCAATTTCATAAATCCATAGAGACAAATTATGAAAATATATTCAATAAACGTGCCGCCTTAATTTTTTCTCCATACCTCGTGTACTACCCCCTACGAGGATTATTCGGAAACCGAGTTCCATTCGTTTCATCTCCGATTCAGTTCCGGACGACCACGAATGGACGCGAATGCAATTTCATAAATCCATAGGGACAAATTATGAAAGGATTTCAAAAAAATGGGTCGCCACTATTTTTTCTCCATACCACGTGTACTACCCCCTACGCGGAATATTCGGAAACCGAGTTCCATTCGTTTCACCTCCGATTCACTTCCGGACGACCCCGAATGGACGTGAATGTAATTACATAAATCTATAGGGACAAATTATGAAAAGATATTCAAAAAATGGGTCACCTCAATTTTTGCTCCATATCTCATGTACTACCCCCTACGAGGATTATTCGGAAACCGAGTTCGATTCGTTTCTGCTCCGATTATCTTCCGGACGACCCCAAATGGACGCGAATGCAATTTAATAAATCCATAGGGACAAATTATGAAAAGATATTCAAAAAATGGGTCGCCTCAATTTTTGCTCCATACCTCGTGTACTACCCCCTACGAGGATTATTCGAAAACCAAGTTCGATTCGTTTCAGCTCCGATTCACTTCTGGACGACCCCGAATGGACGCGAATGCAATTTCATAAATCCATAGGGACAAATTATGAAAAGATATCCAAAAAATAGGCCGCCTCAATTTTTGCTGCATACCTCGTGTACTACCCCCTACGAGGATTATTCGAAAATCGAGTTCCATTCGTTTCAGCTCCGATTCACTTCCGGACGACCCCGAATGGACGCGAATGCAATTTCATATATCCATAGAGACAAATTATGAAAAGGTATCCAAAAATCGGGACCCCTCAATTTTTGCTCCATACCTCGTGTACTACCCCCTACAAGGATTATTCAGAAACCGAGTTCCATTCGTTTCAGCTCCGATTCACTTCCGCACGACTCCAAATAGACGCGAATGTAATTTCATAAATCCATAGGGACAAATTATGAAAAGATTTTCAAAAAAAAGGTCGCCTCAATTTTTGCTCCATACCTCGTGTACTACCCCCTACGAGGATTATTCGGAAACCGAGTTCCATTCGTTTCAGCTCTGATTCACTTCCGGACGACCTCGAATGGACGCGAATGCAATTTAATAAATCCATAGGGACAAATTATGAAAATATATCCAAGAAATGGGCCTCCTCAATTTTTGCTCCATACCTTGTGTACTAGCCCCTACGAGGATTATTCAAAAACCGAGTTCCATTCGTTTCAGCTCCGATTCACTTCCGGACGACCCCGAATGGACGCGAATGCAATTTCATAAATCCATAGAGACAAATTATGAAAAGATTTCCAAAAAACGGGACGCCTCAATTTTTGCTCCATACCTCGTGTACTACCCCCTACGAGGATTATTCGGAAACCGAGTTCCATTCGTTTCAGCTCCGATTCACTTCCAAACGACTCCGAATAGACGCGAATGTAATTTCATAAATCCATAGGGACAAATTATGAAAAGATATCCAAAAAACGGGCCGCCTCAATTTTTGCTCCATACCTCGTGTACTACCCCCTACGAGGATATTCGGAAACCGAGTTCCATTCGTTTCATCTCCGATTCAGTTCCGGACGACCCCGAATGGACCCGAATGCAATTTCATAAATCCATAGGGACAAATTATTAGAGGATTTAAAAAAAATGGCCGCCTCAATTTTAGCTCCATACCTCGTGTACTACCCCCTACGCGGATTATTCAGAAACCGAGTTCCATTCGTTTCACCTCCGATTCACTTCCGGACGACCCCGAATGGACGCGAATGTAATTACATAAATCAATAGGGACAAATTATGAAAAGATATTCAAAAAATGGGTCGCCACAATTTTTGCTCCATACCTCGTGTACTACCCCCTACGAGGATTATTCGGAAACCGAGTTCGATTCGTTTCTGCTCCGATTCACTTCCGGACGACCCCAAATGGACGCGAATGCAATTTAATAAATACATAGGGACAAATTATGAAAAGATATCCAAAAAATGGGCTGCCTCAATTTTTGCTCCATACCTCGTATACTACCCCCTATGAGGATTATTCGGAAACTGAGTTCCATTCGTTTCAGCTCCGATTCACTTCCGGACGACCCCGAATGGACGCGAATGTAATTTCATAAATCCATACAGACAAATTATGAAAAGATATCCAAAAAACAGGCCGCCTCAATTTTTGCTCCATACCTCATGTACTACCCCCTACGAGGATTATTCGGAAACCGAGTTCCATTCGTTTAAGCTCCGATTCACTTCCGGACGATCCCGAATGGACGCCAATGCAATTTCATAAATCCATAGGGGCAAATTAAGAAAAGATATCGAAAAAACAGGCCGCCTCAATTTTTGCTCCAAACCTCGTGTACTACCCCCAACGAGGATTATTCAGAAACCGAGTTCCATTCGTTTCAGCTCCGATTCACTTCCGGACGATCCCGAATGGACGCGAATGCAATTTCACAAATCCATAAGGTCATATTATGAAAAGATATCCAAAAAACGGGCCGCCTCAATTTTCCCTCCATACCTCGTGTACTACCGCCTACGAGGATTATTCGAAAATCGAGTTCCATTCGTTTCAGCTCCGATTCACTTCCGGACGACCCCGAATGGACGCGAATGCAATTTCATAAATCCATAGAGACAAATTATGAATAGATATCCAAAAATTTGGATGCCTCAATTTTTGCTCCATACCTCGTGTACTACCCCCTACGAGGATTATTCGGAAACCGAGTTCCATTCGTTTCAGCTCTGATTCACTTCCGCACGACTCCAAATAGACACGAATGTAATTTCATAAATCCATAGGGACAAATTATGAAAAGATATTCAAAAAACAGGTCGCCTCAATTTTTGCTCCATACCTCGTGTACTACCCCCTACGAGGATTATTCGGAAACCGAGTTCCATTCGTTTCAGCTCCGATTCACTTCTGCACGACTCCAAATAGACACGAATGTAATTTCATAAATCCATAGGGACAAATTATGAAAATATATTCAGAAAATGGGTCACCTCAATTTTTGCTCCATACCTCGTGTACTACCCCTACGAGGATTATTCAGAAACCGAGTTCGATTCGTTTCTGCTCCGATTCACTTCCGGACGACCCCAAATGGACGCGAATGCAATTTAATAAATCCATAGGGACAAATTATAAAAAGATATCCAAAAAATGGGCCGCCTCAATTTTTACTCCATACCTCGTGTACTACCCCCTATGAGGATTATTCGGAAACCGAGTTCCATTCGTTTCAGCTCCGATTCACTTCCGCACGACTCCGAATAGACGCGAATGTAATTTCATAAATCCATAGGGACAAATTATGAAAAGATATCCAAAAAATGGGCCGCCTCAATTTTTGCTCCATACCTCGTGTACTACCCCCTACGAGAATTATTCGGAAACCGAGTACCATTCGTTTCATCTCCGATTCAGTTTCGGACGACCCCGAATGGACGCGAATGCAATTTCATAAATCCATAGGGGCAAATTATTAGAGGATTTCAAAAAAATGGGCCGCCTCAATTTTAGCTCCATACCTCGTGTACTACCCCCTACGCCGATTATTCGGAAACCGAGTTCCATTCGTTTCACCTCCGATTCACTTCCGGATGACCCCGAATGGACGCGAATGTAATTACATAAATCCATAGGGACAAATTATGAAAAGATATTAAAAAAAGGGGTCGACTCAATTTTTGCTCCATACCTCGTGTACTACCCCCTACGAGGATTATTCGGAAACCGATTTCGATTCGTTTCTGCTCCGATTCACTTCCGGACGACCCCAAATGGACGCGAATGCAATTTAATAAATCCATAGGGACAAATTATGAAAAGATATCCAAAAAATGGGCCTCCTCAATTTTTGCTCCATACCTCGTGTACTACCCCCTATGAGGATTATTTGGAAACTGAGTTCCATTCGTTTAAGCTCCGATTCACTTCCGGACGACCCTGAATGGACGCGAATGCAATTTCATAAATCCATAGAGACAAATTATGAAAAGATATCCAAAAAACAGGCCGCCTCAATTTTTGCTCCATACCTCGTGTACTACCCCCTACGAGGATTATTCGGAAACCGAGTTCCATTCGTTTAAGCTCTGATTCACTTCCGGACGATCCCGAATGGACGCGAATGCAATTTCATAAATCCATAGGGGCAAATTATGAAAAGATATCCAAAAAACAGGCCGCCTCCATTTTTGCTCCAAACCTCGTGTACTACCCCCTACGAGGATTATTCGGAAACCGAGTTCCATTCGTTTCAGCTCTGATTCACTTCCGGACGATCCCGAATGGATGCCATTGCAATTTCATAAATCCATAGGGACAAATTATGAAAAGATATCTAAAAAACGGGCCGCCTTAATTTTTGCTCCATACCTCGTGTACTACCCCCTACGAGGATTATTCGAAAATCGAGTTCCATTCGTTTCAGCTCCGATTCACTTCCGGACGACCCCGAATGGACGCGAATGCAATTTCATAAATCCATAGAGACAAATTATGAAAAGATATCCAAAAATCGGGACGCCTCAATTTTTGCTCCATACCTCGTGTACTACCCCCTACGAGGATTATTCGGAAACCGAGTTCCTTTCGTTTCAGCTCCGATTCACTTCCGGAACATCCCGAATGGATGCGAATGCAATTTCATAAATACATAGGGACAAATTATGAAAATATATCCAAAAAATGGGCCGCCTCAATTTTCTCTCCATACCTCGTGTACTACCCCCTACGAGGATTATTCGAAAATCGAGTTCCATTCGTTTCAGGTCCGATTCACTTCCGGACGACCCCGAATGGACGCGAATGCAATTTCATAAATCCATAGAGACAAATTATGAAAAGATATCCAAAAATCGGGACGCCTCAATTTTTGCTCCATATCTCGTGTACTACCCCCTACGAGGATTATTCGGAAATCGAGTTCCATTCGTTTAAGCTCCGATTCACTTCCGGACGATCCCAAATGGACGCGAATGCAATTTCATAAATCCATAGGGGCAAATTATGAAAAGATATCCAAAAAAAAGGCCGCCTTAATTTTTGCTCCAAACCTCGTGTACTACCCCTTACGAGGATTATTCGGAAACCGAGTTCCTTTCGTTTCAGCTCCGATTCACTTCCGGAACATCCCGAATGGACGCGAATGCAATTTCATAAATACATAGGGACAAATTATGAAAAGATATCCAAAAAATGGGCCGCCTCAATTTTCGTTCCATACCTCGTGTACTACCCCCTACGAGGATTATTCGAAAATCGAGTTCCATTCGTTTCAGCTCCGATTCACTTCCGGACGACCCCGAATGGACGCGAATGCAATTTCATAAATCCATAGAGACAAATTATGAAAATATATTCAATAAACGTGCCGCCTTAATTTTTGCTCCATACCTCGTGTACTACCCCCTACGAGGATTATTCGGAAACCGAGTTCCATTCGTTTCATCTCCGATTCAGTTCCGGACGACCACGAATGGACGCGAATGCAATTTCATAAATCCATAGGGACAAATTATGAAAGGATTTCAAAAAAATGGGCCGCCACTATTTTTTCTCCATACCACGTGTACTACCCCCTACGCGGAATATTCGGAAACCGAGTTCCATTCGTTTCACCTCCGATTCACTTCCGGACGACCCCGAATGGACGCGAATGCAATTTCATAAATCCATAGAGACAAATTATGAATAGATATCCAAAAATTTGGATGCCTCAATTTTTGCTCCATACCTCGTGTACTACCCCCTACGAGGATTATTCGGAAACCGAGTTCCATTCGTTTCAGCTCTGATTCACTTCCGCACGACTCCAAATAGACACGAATGTAATTTCATAAATCCATAGGGACAAATTATGAAAAGATATTCAAAAAACAGGTCGCCTCAATTTTTGCTCCATACCTCGTGTACTACCCCCTACGAGGATTATTCGGAAACCGAGTTCCATTCGTTTCAGCTCCGATTCACTTCTGCACGACTCCAAATAGACACGAATGTAATTTCATAAATCCATAGGGACAAATTATGAAAATATATTCAGAAAATGGGTCACCTCAATTTTTGCTCCATACCTCGTGTACTACCCCTACGAGGATTATTCAGAAACCGAGTTCGATTCGTTTCTGCTCCGATTCACTTCCGGACGACCCCAAATGGACGCGAATGCAATTTAATAAATCCATAGGGACAAATTATAAAAAGATATCCAAAAAATGGGCCGCCTCAATTTTTACTCCATACCTCGTGTACTACCCCCTATGAGGATTATTCGGAAACCGAGTTCCATTCGTTTCAGCTCCGATTCACTTCCGCACGACTCCGAATAGACGCGAATGTAATTTCATAAATCCATAGGGACAAATTATGAAAAGATATCCAAAAAATGGGCCGCCTCAATTTTTGCTCCATACCTCGTGTACTACCCCCTACGAGAATTATTCGGAAACCGAGTACCATTCGTTTCATCTCCGATTCAGTTTCGGACGACCCCGAATGGACGCGAATGCAATTTCATAAATCCATAGGGGCAAATTATTAGAGGATTTCAAAAAAATGGGCCGCCTCAATTTTAGCTCCATACCTCGTGTACTACCCCCTACGCCGATTATTCGGAAACCGAGTTCCATTCGTTTCACCTCCGATTCACTTCCGGATGACCCCGAATGGACGCAATTGTAATTACATAAATCCATAGGGACAAATTATGAAAAGATATTAAAAAAAGGGGTCACCTCAATTTTTGCTCCATACCTCGTGTACTACCCCCTACGAGGATTATTCGGAAACCGATTTCGATTCGTTTCTGCTCCGATTCACTTCCGGACGACCCCAAATGGACGCGAATGCAATTTAATAAATCCATAGGGACAAATTATGAAAAGATATCCAAAAAATGGGCCTCCTCAATTTTTGCTCCATACCTCGTGTACTACCCCCTATGAGGATTATTTGGAAACTGAGTTCCATTCGTTTAAGCTCCGATTCACTTCCGGACGACCCTGAATGGACGCGAATGCAATTTCATAAATCCATAGAGACAAATTATGAAAAGATATCCAAAAAACAGGCCGCCTCAATTTTTGCTCCATACCTCGTGTACTACCCCCTACGAGGATTATTCGGAAACCGAGTTCCATTCGTTTAAGCTCTGATTCACTTCCGGACGATCCCGAATGGACGCGAATGCAATTTCATAAATCCATAGGGGCAAATTATGAAAAGATATCCAAAAAACAGGCCGCCTCCATTTTTGCTCCAAACCTCGTGTACTACCCCCTACGAGGATTATTCGGAAACCGAGTTCCATTCGTTTCAGCTCTGATTCACTTCCGGACGATCCCGAATGGATGCCATTGCAATTTCATAAATCCATAGGGACAAATTATGAAAAGATATCTAAAAAACGGGCCGCCTTAATTTTTGCTCCATACCTCGTGTACTACCCCCTACGAGGATTATTCGAAAATCGAGTTCCATTCGTTTCAGCTCCGATTCACTTCCGGACGACCCCGAATGGACGCGAATGCAATTTCATAAATCCATAGAGACAAATTATGAAAAGATATCCAAAAATCGGGACGCCTCAATTTTTGCTCCATACCTCGTGTACTACCCCCTACGAGGATTATTCGGAAACCGAGTTCCTTTCGTTTCAGCTCCGATTCACTTCCGGAACATCCCGAATGGATGCGAATGCAATTTCATAAATACATAGGGACAAATTATGAAAAGATATCCAAAAAATGGGCCGCCTCAATTTTCTCTCCATACCTCGTGTACTACCCCCTACGAGGATTATTCGAAAATCGAGTTCCATTCGTTTCAGGTCCGATTCACTTCCGGACGACCCCGAATGGACGCGAATGCAATTTCATAAATCCATAGAGACAAATTATGAAAAGATATCCAAAAATCGGGACGCCTCAATTTTTGCTCCATATCTCGTGTACTACCCCCTACGAGGATTATTCGGAAATCGAGTTCCATTCGTTTAAGCTCCGATTCACTTCCGGACGATCCCAAATGGACGCGAATGCAATTTCATAAATCCATAGGGGCAAATTATGAAAAGATATCCAAAAAAAAGGCCGCCTTAATTTTTGCTCCAAACCTCGTGTACTACCCCTTACGAGGATTATTCGGAAACCGAGTTCCTTTCGTTTCAGCTCCGATTCACTTCCGGAACATCCCGAATGGACGCGAATGCAATTTCATAAATACATAGGGACAAATTATGAAAAGATATCCAAAAAATGGGCCGCCTCAATTTTCGTTCCATACCTCGTGTACTACCCCCTACGAGGATTATTCGAAAATCGAGTTCCATTCGTTTCAGCTCCGATTCACTTCCGGACGACCCCGAATGGACGCGAATGCAATTTCATAAATCCATAGAGACAAATTATGAAAATATATTCAATAAACGTGCCGCCTTAATTTTTGCTCCATACCTCGTGTACTACCCCCTACGAGGATTATTCGGAAACCGAGTTCCATTCGTTTCATCTCCGATTCAGTTCCGGACGACCACGAATGGACGCGAATGCAATTTCATAAATCCATAGGGACAAATTATGAAAGGATTTCAAAAAAATGGGCCGCCACTATTTTTTCTCCATACCACGTGTACTACCCCCTACGCGGAATATTCGGAAACCGAGTTCCATTCGTTTCACCTCCGATTCACTTCCGGACGACCCCGAATGGACACGAATGTAATTACATAAATCCATAGGGACAAATTATGAAAAGATATTCAAAAAACGGGTCACCTCAATTTTTGCTCCATATCTCATGTACTACCCCCTACGAGGATTATTCGGAAACCGAGTTCGATTCGTTTCTGCTCCGATTATCTTCCGGACGACCCCAAATGGACGCGAATGCAATTTAATAAATCCATAGGGACAAATTATGAAAAGATATTCAAAAAATGGGTCGCCTCAATTTTTGCTCCATACCTCGTGTACTACCCCCTACGAGGATTATTCGAAAACCAAGTTCGATTCGTTTCAGCTCCGATTCACTTCTGGACGACCCCGAATGGACGCGAATGCAATTTCATAAATCCATAGGGACAAATTATGAAAAGATATCCAAAAAACAGACCGCCTCAATTTTTGCTCCATACCTCGTGTACTACCCCCTATGAGGATTATTCGGAAACTGAGTTCCATTCGTTTCAGCTCCGATTCACTTCCAGATGACCCTGAATGGACGCGAATGTAATTTCATAAATCCATAGAGACAAATTATGAAAAGATATCCAAAAAACAGGCCGCTTCAACTTTTGCTCCATACCTCGTGTACTACCCCCTACGAGGATTATTCGGAAACCAAGTTCCATTCGTTTAAGCTCCGATTCACTTCCGGACGATCCCAAATGGACGCGAATGCAATTTCATAAATCCATAGGGGCAAATTATGAAAAGATATCCAAAAAACAGGCCGCCTCAATTTTTACTCCAAACCTCGTGTACTACCCCCTACGAGGATTATTCGGAAACCGAGTTCCTTTCGTTTCAGCTCCGATTCACTTCCGGAACATCCCGAATGGATGCGAATGCAATTTCATAAATACATAGGGACAAATTATGAAAAGATATCCAAAAAACGGGCCGCCTCAATTTTCGCTCCATACCTCGTGTACTACCCCCTATGAGGATTATTCGAAAATCGAGTTCCATTCGTTTCAGCTCCGATTCACTTCCAGACGACCCCGAATGGACGCGAATGCAATTTCATAAATCCATAGAGACAAATTATGAAAAGATATCCAAAATTCGGGATGCCTCAACTTTTGCTCCATACGTCGTGTACTACCCCCTACGAGGATTATTCGGAAACCGAGTTCCATTCGTTTAAGCTTCGATTCACTTCCGGACGATCCCAAATGGACGCGAATGCAATTTAATAAATCCATAGGGGCAAATTATGAAAAGATATCCAAAAAACAGGCCGCCTCAATTTTTGCTCCAAACCTCGTGTACTACCCCCTACGAGGATTATTCGGAAACCGTGTTCCTTTCGTTTCAGCTCCGATTCACTTCCGGAACATCCCAAATGGACGCGAATGCAATTTGATAAATACATAGGGACAAATTATGAAAAGATATCCAAAAAACGGGCCGCCTCAATTTTTGCTCCAAACCTCTTGTACTACCCTCTACGAGGATTATTCGAAAATCGAGTTCCATTCGTTTCAGCTCCGATTCACTTCCTGACGACCCCGAATAGACGCGAATGCAATTTCATAAATCCATAGAGACAAATTATGAAAATATATTCAAAAAACGTGTCGCCTTAATTTTTGCTCCATACCTCGTGTACTACCCCCTACGAGGATTATTCGGAAACCAAGTTCCATTCGTTTCATCTCCGATTCAGTTCCGGACGACCACGAATGGACGCGAATGCAATTTCATAAATCCATATGGACAAATTATGAAAGGATTTCAAAAAAATGGGCCGCCTCTATTTTTTCTCCATACCTCGTGTACTACCCCCTACGCGGATTATTCGGAAACCGAGTTCCATTCGTTTCTGCTCCGATTCACTTCCGGACGACCCCAAATGGACGCGAATGCAATTTAATAAATCCATAGGGACAAATTATGAAAAGATATCCAAAAAACGGGCCTCCTCAATTTTTGCTCCATACCTCGTGTACTACCCCCTATGAGGATTATTTGGAAACTGAGTTCCATTCGTTTAAGCTCCGATTCACTTCCGGACGACCCTGAATGGACGCGAATGCAATTTCATAAATCCATAGAGACAAAATTATGAAAAGATATCCAAAAAACAGGCCGCCTCAATTTTTGCTCCATACCTCGTGTACTACCCCCTACGAGGATTATTCGGAAACCGAGTTCCATTCGTTTAAGCTCCGATTCACTTCCGGACGATCCCAAATGGACGCGAATGCAATTTCATAAATCCATAGGGGCAAATTATGAAAAGATATCCAAAAAACAGGCCGCCTCCATTTTTGCTCCAAACCTCGTGTACTACCCCCTACGAGGATTATTCGGAAACCGAGTTCCATTCGTTTCAGCTCCGATTCACTTCCGGACGATCCCGAATGGACGCCATTGCAATTTCATAAATCCATAGGGACAAATTATGAAAAGATATCCAAAAAACGGGCCGCCTCAATTTTTGCTCCATACCTCGTGTACTACCCCCTACGAGGATTATTCGAAAATCGAGTTCCATTCGTTTCAGCTCCGATTCACTTCCGGACGACCCCGAATGGACGCGAATGCAATTTCATAAATCCATAGAGACAAATTATGAAAAGATATCCAAAAATCGGGACGCCTCAATTTTTGCTCCATACCTCGTGTACTACCCCCTACGAGGATTATTCGGAAACCGAGTTCCTTTCGTTTCAGCTCCGATTCACTTCCGGAACATCCCGAATGGATGCGAATGCAATTTCATAAATACATAGGGACAAATTATGAAAAGATATCCAAAAAATGGGCCGCCTCAATTTTCGCTCCATACCTCGTGTACTACCCCCTACGAGGATTATTCGAAAATCGAGTTCCATTCGTTTCAGGTCCGATTCACTTCCGGACGACCCCGAATGGACGCGAATGCAATTTCATTAATCCATAGAGACAAATTATGAAAAGATATCCAAAAATCGGGACGCCTCGATTTTTGCTCCATACCTCGTGTACTACCCCCTACGAGGATTATTCGGAAATCGAGTTCCATTCGTTTAAGCTCCGATTCACTTCCGGACGATCCCAAATGGACGCGAATGCAATTTCATAAATCCATAGGGGCAAATTATGAAAAGATATCCAAAAAACAGGCCGCCTCAATTTTTGCTCCAAACCTCGTGTACTACCCCTTACGAGGATTATTCGGAAACCGAGTTCCTTTCATTTCAGCTCCGATTCACTTCCGGAACATCCCGAATGGACGCGAATGCAATTTCATAAATACATAGGGACAAATTATGAAAAAATATCCAAAAAATGGGCCGCCTCAATTTTCGCTCCATACCTCGTGTACTACCCCCTACGAGGATTATTCGAAAATCGAGTTCCATTCGTTTCAGCTCCGATTTACTTCCGGGCGACCCCGAATGGACGCGAATGCAATTTCATAAATCCATAGAGACAAATTATGAAAATATATTCAAAAAACGTGCCGCCTTAATTTTTGCTCCATACCTCGTGTACTACCCCCTACGAGGATTATTCGGAAACCGAGTTCCATTCATTTCATCTCCGATTCAGTTCCGGACGACCACGAATGGACGCGAATGCAATTTCATAAATCCATAGGGACAAATTATGAAAGGATTTCAAAAAAATGGGCCGCCACTATTTTTTCTCCATACCTTGTGTACTACCCCCTACGCGGATTATTCAGAAACCGAGTTCCATTCGTTTCACCTCCGATTCACTTCCGGACGACCCCGAATGGACGCGAATGTAATTACATAAATCCATATGGACAAATTATGAAAAGATATTCAAAAAACGGGTCACCTCAATTTTTGCTCCATACCTCATGTACTACCCCCTAAGAGGATTATTCGGAAACCGAGTTCGATTCGTTTCTGCTCCGATTATCTTCCGGACGACCCCAAATGGACGCGAATGCAATTTAATAAATCTATAGGGACAAATTATGAAAAGATATTCAAAAAATGGGTCACCTCAATTTTTGCTCCATACCTCGTGTACTACCCCCTACGAGGATTATTCGAAAACCAAGTTCGATTCGTTTCAGCTCCGATTCACTTCTGGACGACCCCGAATGGACGCGAATGCAATTTCATAAATCCATAGGGACAAATTATGAAAAGATATCCAAAAAACGGGCCGCCTCAATTTTTGCTCCATACCTCGTGTACTACCCCCTTATGAGGATTATTCGGAAACTGAGTTCCATTCGTTTCAGCTCCGATTCACTTCCGAATGACCCTGAATGGACGCGAATGTAATTTCATAAATCCATAGAGACAAATTATGAAAAGATATCCAAAAAATAGGCCGCTTCAACTTTTGTTCCATACCTCGTGTACTACCCCCTACGAGGATTATTCGGAAACCGAGTTCCATTCGTTTAAGCTCCGATTCACTTCCGGACGATCCCAAATGGACGCGAATGCAATTTCATAAATCCATAGGGGCAAATTATGAAAAGATATCCAAAAAACAGGCCGCCTCAATATTTACTCCAAACCTCGTGTACCACCCCCTACGAGGATTATTCGGAAACCGAGTTCCTTTCGTTTCAGCTCCGATTCACTTCCGGAACATCCCGAATGGATGCGAATGCAATTTCATAAATACATAGGGACAAATTATGAAAAGATATCCAAAAAACGGGCCGCCTCAATTTTCGCTCCATACCTCGTGTACTACCCCCTATGAGGATTATTCGAAAATCGAGTTCCATTCGTTTCAGCTCCGATTCACTTCCGGACGACCCCGAATGGACGCGAATGCAATTTCATAAATCCATAGAGACAAATTATGAAAAGATATCCAAAATTCGGGATGCCTCAACTTTTGCTCCACACCTCGTGTACTACCCCCTACGAGGATTATTCGGAAACCGAGTTCCATTCGTTTAAGCTCCGATTCACTTCCGGACGATCCCAAATGGACGCGAATGCAATTTCATAAATCCATAGGGGCAAATTATGAAAAGATATCCAAAAAATAGGCCGCCTCAATTTTTGCTCCAAACCTCGTGTACTACCCCCTACGAGGATTATTCGGAAACCGTGTTCCTTTCGTTTCAGCTCCGATTCACTTCCGGAACATCCCAAATGGACGCGAATGCAATTTGATAAATACATAGGGACAAATTATGAAAAGATATCCAAAAAACGGGCCGCCTCAATTTTTGCTCCATACCTCGTGTTCTACCCTCTACGAGGATTATTCGAAAATCGAGTTCCATTCGTTTCAGCTCCGATTCACTTCCGGACGACCCCGAATAGACGCGAATGCAATTTCATAAATCCATAGAGACAAATTATGAAAATATATTCAAAAAACGTGCCGCCTTAATTTTTGCTCCATACCTCGTGTACTACCCCCTACGAGGATTATTCGGAAACCGAGTTCCATTCGTTTCATCTCCGATTCAGTTCCGGACGACCACGAATGGACGCGAATGCAATTTCATAAATCCATAGGGACAAATTATGAAAGGATTTCAAAAAAATGGGCCGCCTCTATTTTTTCTCCATACCTCGTGTATTACCCCCTACGCGGATTATTCGGAAACCGAGTTCCATTCGTTTCACCTCCGATTCACTTCCGGACGACCCCGAATGGACGCGAATGTAATTACATAAATCCATAGGGACAAATTATGAAATGATATTCAAAAAACGGGTCACCTCAATTTTTGCTCCATACCTCGTGTACTACCCCCTACGAGGATTATTCGGAAACCGAGTTCGATTCGTTTTTGCTCCGATTATCTTCCGGACGACCCCAAATGGACGCGAATGCAATTTAATAAATCCATAGGGACAAATTATGAAAAGATATTCAAAAAATGGGTCGCCTCAATTTTTGCTCCATACCTCGTGTACTACCCCCTACGAGGATTATTCGAAATCTAGGAAGGAGCCGTATTATTATACGAGGAAGGTTGCGGTGCAAGCATAGAAATCTAGTAACGATGATGTCTAGAATGAGATCCCAGGTTCGATTTTCGATATCGAGGGAGTTTCAAAGGTAATTGTGTATAAGCTCGAGGAAGAGCATGGGTCCATAGAATGATGAACGGAATAGAAATATTTAGGCATGTGATATACGATGCTATAATACTTGATGTTGATATAAATACATATATGTTTGTTCTTTTATGACAAACCTCTATAGTTCAGAGGTAGATTCCAAGCCAGATATTTTATGGCAATAAAATTTTTATGAATATACAATTCTCTTCAATTCGTTCTTTTCTCTTCTTTTCATTTCATGTAATCTGAGAAGAACAACCCTTCCAGAAAGGGGAGGTATTGCCGAATGACTATCTATCTGTGTGATAGAAGCCTAGTAGGATACCATCTATTGTTTAATTGCTTGTCAAGTACTAAAGGCTGGCCACCTTCTGTACTAACTATGCGATATAACAAGTGTTCATGATCATAGTGATCTCTCAACAAATTCCCTTACTTCTATTTGATTGATCAAATTTTGGAAAATAGAAACAACTGAAAAAGGAGTAATAAAGTGGTGGTAGTATGCGGAATGGGAACACATTCGTGATACTGAGGTTGACGTGATTATTAAAAGGTTATAGAACGCTAGCGAGCAAAAGTATAACCCGTATAATATTAGAAACGGAAGGTAGTAGCGATTACGAACTGGAAGAATGGGTGTTGAGAAGGAAGAGCTCTAATGATTGGAAGCTATGATGAGAGTCTGTGTAATAGACTTGAAAGAATTTGGAATGATCACTTAATTCGGATTGAGTTATCTTACGACAATAGATCATATGTCAGTATTGAGATATCGTCTTATGAGATCCTTGAGGGAAGACCATGTCGATCTCCCTTATGTTAGGATGAAGTTGTAGAGCGCAAGATGCTCGGACCCGCAGTAGTCCAAAGGATCAAGGATATAATAGATTTTAATCAGAGGACGGCTGGTAGTAGCCCAAGATGGGAACACGAAGTATGTTGATTTGACACGAAAGGATAAAGAGTACGAAATAGGGGACCTAGTGATGTTATAGGTATCCCTTGGAAAAGGATTGATGAGGTTCGGAAAGAAAGGAAAGCTAAGTCTACAATTTGTTGGACTTAGCTTTCCTTTCTTTCCGAGGGTCCAACAAATTGTAGACTTAGCTTTCCTTTCTTTCCGAACCTCATCAATCCTTTTCCAAGGGATACCTATAACATCACTAGGTCCCCTATTTCGTACTCTTTATCCTTTCGTGTCAAATCAACATACTTCGTGTTCCCATCTTGGGCTACTACCAGCCGTCCTCTGATTAAAATCTATTATATCCTTGATCCTTTGGACTACTGCGGGTCCGAGCATCTTGCGCTCTACAACTTCATCCTAACATAAGGGAGATCGACATGGTCTTCCCTCAAGGATCTCATAAGACGATATCTCAATACTGACATATGATCTATTGTCGTAAGATAACTCAATCCGAATTAAGTGATCATTCCAAATTCTTTCAAGTCTATTACACAGACTCTCATCATAGCTTCCAATCATTAGAGCTCTTCCTTCTCAACACCCATTCTTCCAGTTCGTAATCGCTACTACCTTCCGTTTCTAATATTATACGGGTTATACTTTTGCTCGCTAGCGTTCTATAACCTTTTAATAATCACGTCAACCTCAGTATCACGAATGTGTTCCCATTCCGCATACTACCACCACTTTATTACTCCTTTTTCAGTTGTTTCTATTTTCCAAAATTTGATCAATCAAATAGAAGTAAGGGAATTTGTTGAGAGATCACTATGATCATGAACACTTGTTATATCGCATAGTTAGTACAGAAGGTGGCCAGCCTTTAGTACTTGACAAGCAATTAAACAATAGATGGTATCCTACTAGGCTTCTATCACACAGATAGATAGTCATTCGGCAATACCTCCCCTTTCTGGAAGGGTTGTTCTTCTCAGATTACATGAAATGAAAAGAAGAGAAAAGAACGAATTGAAGAGAATTGTATATTCATAAAAATTTTATTGCCATAAAATATCTGGCTTGGAATCTACCTCTGAACTATAGAGGTTTGTCATAAAAGAACAAACATATATGTATTTATATCAACATCAAGTATTATAGCATCGTATATCACATGCCTAAATATTTCTATTCCGTTCATCATTCTATGGACCCATGCTCTTCCTCGAGCTTATACACAATTACCTTTGAAACTCCCTCGATATCGAAAATCGAACCTGGGATCTCATTCTAGACATCATCGTTACTAGATTTCTATGCTTGCACCGCAACCTTCCTCGTATAATAATACGGCTCCTTCCTAGATTTCGAATAATCCTCGTAGGGGGTAGTACACGAGGTATGGAGCAAAAATTGAGGCGACCCATTTTTTGAATATCTTTTCATAATTTGTCCCTATGGATTTATTAAATTGCATTCGCGTCCATTTGGGGTCGTCCGGAAGATAATCGGAGCAAAAACGAATCGAACTCGGTTTCCGAATAATCCTCGTAGGGGGTAGTACACGAGGTATGGAGCAAAAATTGAGGTGACCCGTTTTTTGAATATCATTTCATAATTTGTCCCTATGGATTTATGTAATTACATTCGCGTCCATTCGGGGTCGTCCGGAAGTGAATCGGAGGTGAAACGAATGGAACTCGGTTTCCGAATAATCCGCGTAGGGGGTAATACACGAGGTATGGAGAAAAAATAGAGGCGGCCCATTTTTTTGAAATCCTTTCATAATTTGTCCCTATGGATTTATGAAATTGCATTCGCGTCCATTCGTGGTCGTCCGGAACTGAATCGGAGATGAAACGAATGGAACTCGGTTTCCGAATAATCCTCGTAGGGGGTAGTACACGAGGTATGGAGCAAAAATTAAGGCGGCACGTTTTTTGAATATATTTTCATAATTTGTCTCTATGGATTTATGAAATTGCATTCGCGTCTATTCGGGGTCGTCCGGAAGTGAATCGGAGCTGAAACGAATGGAACTCGATTTTCGAATAATCCTCGTAGAGGGTAGAACACGAGGTATGGAGCAAAAATTGAGGCGGCCCGTTTTTTGGATATCTTTTCATAATTTGTCCCTATGTATTTATCAAATTGCATTCGCGTCCATTTGGGATGTTCCGGAAGTGAATCGGAGCTGAAACGAAAGGAACACGGTTTCCGAATAATCCTCGTAGGGGGTAGTACACGAGGTTTGGAGCAAAAATTGAGGCGGCCTATTTTTTGGATATCTTTTCATAATTTGCCCCTATGGATTTATGAAATTGCATTCGCGTCCATTTGGGATCGTCCGGAAGTGAATCGGAGCTTAAACGAATGGAACTCGGTTTCCGAATAATCCTCGTAGGGGGTAGTACACGAGGTGTGGAGCAAAAGTTGAGGCATCCCGAATTTTGGATATCTTTTCATAATTTGTCTCTATGGATTTATGAAATTGCATTCGCGTCCATTCGGGGTCGTCCGGAAGTGAATCGGAGCTGAAACGAATGGAACTCGATTTTCGAATAATCCTCATAGGGGGTAGTACACGAGGTATGGAGCGAAAATTGAGGCGGCCCGTTTTTTGGATATCTTTTCATAATTTGTCCCTATGTATTTATGAAATTGCATTCGCATCCATTCGGGATGTTCCGGAAGTGAATCGGAGCTGAAACGAAAGGAACTCGGTTTCCGAATAATCCTCGTAGGGGGTGGTACACGAGGTTTGGAGTAAATATTGAGGCGGCCTGTTTTTTGGATATCTTTTCATAATTTGCCCCTATGGATTTATGAAATTGCATTCGCGTCCATTTGGGATCGTCCGGAAGTGAATCGGAGCTTAAACGAATGGAACTCGGTTTCCGAATAATCCTCGTAGGGGGTAGTACACGAGGTATGGAACAAAAGTTGAAGCGGCCTATTTTTTGGATATCTTTTCATAATTTGTCTCTATGGATTTATGAAATTACATTCGCGTCCATTCAGGGTCATTCGGAAGTGAATCGGAGCTGAAACGAATGGAACTCAGTTTCCGAATAATCCTCATAAGGGGGTAGTACACGAGGTATGGAGCAAAAATTGAGGCGGCCCGTTTTTTGGATATCTTTTCATAATTTGTCCCTATGGATTTATGAAATTGCATTCGCGTCCATTCGGGGTCGTCCAGAAGTGAATCGGAGCTGAAACGAATCGAACTTGGTTTTCGAATAATCCTCGTAGGGGGTAGTACACGAGGTATGGAGCAAAAATTGAGGTGACCCATTTTTTGAATATCTTTTCATAATTTGTCCCTATAGATTTATTAAATTGCATTCGCGTCCATTTGGGGTCGTCCGGAAGATAATCGGAGCAGAAACGAATCGAACTCGGTTTCCGAATAATCCTCTTAGGGGGTAGTACATGAGGTATGGAGCAAAAATTGAGGTGACCCGTTTTTTGAATATCTTTTCATAATTTGTCCATATGGATTTATGTAATTACATTCGCGTCCATTCGGGGTCGTCCGGAAGTGAATCGGAGGTGAAACGAATGGAACTCGGTTTCTGAATAATCCGCGTAGGGGGTAGTACACAAGGTATGGAGAAAAAATAGTGGCGGCCCATTTTTTTGAAATCCTTTCATAATTTGTCCCTATGGATTTATGAAATTGCATTCGCGTCCATTCGTGGTCGTCCGGAACTGAATCGGAGATGAAATGAATGGAACTCGGTTTCCGAATAATCCTCGTAGGGGGTAGTACACGAGGTATGGAGCAAAAATTAAGGCGGCACGTTTTTTGAATATATTTTCATAATTTGTCTCTATGGATTTATGAAATTGCATTCGCGTCCATTCGGGGTCGCCCGGAAGTAAATCGGAGCTGAAACGAATGGAACTCGATTTTCGAATAATCCTCGTAGGGGGTAGTACACGAGGTATGGAGCGAAAATTGAGGCGGCCCATTTTTTGGATATTTTTTCATAATTTGTCCCTATGTATTTATGAAATTGCATTCGCGTCCATTCGGGATGTTCCGGAAGTGAATCGGAGCTGAAATGAAAGGAACTCGGTTTCCGAATAATCCTCGTAAGGGGTAGTACACGAGGTTTGGAGCAAAAATTGAGGCGGCCTGTTTTTTGGATATCTTTTCATAATTTGCCCCTATGGATTTATGAAATTGCATTCGCGTCCATTTGGGATCGTCCGGAAGTGAATCGGAGCTTAAACGAATGGAACTCGATTTCCGAATAATCCTCGTAGGGGGTAGTACACGAGGTATGGAGCAAAAATCGAGGCGTCCCGATTTTTGGATATCTTTTCATAATTTGTCTCTATGGATTAATGAAATTGCATTCGCGTCCATTCGGGGTCGTCCGGAAGTGAATCGGACCTGAAACGAATGGAACTCGATTTTCGAATAATCCTCGTAGGGGGTAGTACACGAGGTATGGAGCGAAAATTGAGGCGGCCCATTTTTTGGATATCTTTTCATAATTTGTCCCTATGTATTTATGAAATTGCATTCGCATCCATTCGGGATGTTCCGGAAGTGAATCGGAGCTGAAACGAAAGGAACTCGGTTTCCGAATAATCCTCGTAGGGGGTAGTACACGAGGTATGGAGCAAAAATTGAGGCGTCCCGATTTTTGGATATCTTTTCATAATTTGTCTCTATGGATTTATGAAATTGCATTCGCGTCCATTCGGGGTCGTCCGGAAGTGAATCGGAGCTGAAACGAATGGAACTCGATTTTCGAATAATCCTCGTAGGGGGTAGTACACGAGGTATGGAGCAAAAATTGAGGCGGCCCGTTTTTTGGATATCTTTTCATAATTTGTCCCTATGGATTTATGAAATTGCAATGGCGTCCATTCGGGATCGTCCGGAAGTGAATCGGAGCTGAAACGAATGGAACTCGGTTTCCGAATAATCCTCGTAGGGGGTAGTACACGAGGTTTGGAGCAAAAATGGAGGCGGCCTGTTTTTTGGATATCTTTTCATAATTTGCCCCTATGGATTTATGAAATTGCATTCGCGTCCATTTGGGATCGTCCGGAAGTGAATCGGAGCTTAAACGAATGGAACTCGGTTTCCGAATAATCCTCGTAGGGGGTAGTACACGAGGTATGGAGCAAAAATTGAGGCGGCCTGTTTTTTGGATATCTTTTCATAATTTTGTCTCTATGGATTTATGAAATTGCATTCGCGTCCATTCAGGGTCGTCCGGAAGTGAATCGGAGCTTAAACGAATGGAACTCAGTTTCCAAATAATCCTCATAGGGGGTAGTACACGAGGTATGGAGCAAAAATTGAGGAGGCCCGTTTTTTGGATATCTTTTCATAATTTGTCCCTATGGATTTATTAAATTGCATTCGCGTCCATTTGGGGTCGTCCGGAAGTGAATCGGAGCAGAAACGAATGGAACTCGGTTTCCGAATAATCCGCGTAGGGGGTAGTACACGAGGTATGGAGAAAAAATAGAGGCGGCCCATTTTTTTGAAATCCTTTCATAATTTGTCCATATGGATTTATGAAATTGCATTCGCGTCCATTCGTGGTCGTCCGGAACTGAATCGGAGATGAAACGAATGGAACTTGGTTTCCGAATAATCCTCGTAGGGGGTAGTACACGAGGTATGGAGCAAAAATTAAGGCGACACGTTTTTTGAATATATTTTCATAATTTGTCTCTATGGATTTATGAAATTGCATTCGCGTCTATTCGGGGTCGTCAGGAAGTGAATCGGAGCTGAAACGAATGGAACTCGATTTTCGAATAATCCTCGTAGAGGGTAGTACAAGAGGTTTGGAGCAAAAATTGAGGCGGCCCGTTTTTTGGATATCTTTTCATAATTTGTCCCTATGTATTTATCAAATTGCATTCGCGTCCATTTGGGATGTTCCGGAAGTGAATCGGAGCTGAAACGAAAGGAACACGGTTTCCGAATAATCCTCGTAGGGGGTAGTACACGAGGTTTGGAGCAAAAATTGAGGCGGCCTGTTTTTTGGATATCTTTTCATAATTTGCCCCTATGGATTTATTAAATTGCATTCGCGTCCATTTGGGATCGTCCGGAAGTGAATCGAAGCTTAAACGAATGGAACTCGGTTTCCGAATAATCCTCGTAGGGGGTAGTACACGACGTATGGAGCAAAAGTTGAGGCATCCCGAATTTTGGATATCTTTTCATAATTTGTCTCTATGGATTTATGAAATTGCATTCGCGTCCATTCGGGGTCGTCTGGAAGTGAATCGGAGCTGAAACGAATGGAACTCGATTTTCGAATAATCCTCATAGGGGGTAGTACACGAGGTATGGAGCGAAAATTGAGGCGGCCCGTTTTTTGGATATCTTTTCATAATTTGTCCCTATGTATTTATGAAATTGCATTCGCATCCATTCGGGATGTTCCGGAAGTGAATCGGAGCTGAAACGAAAGGAACTCGGTTTCCGAATAATCCTCGTAGGGGGTAGTACACGAGGTTTGGAGTAAAAATTGAGGCGGCCTGTTTTTTGGATATCTTTTCATAATTTGCCCCTATGGATTTATGAAATTGCATTCGCGTCCATTTGGGATCGTCCGGAAGTGAATCGGAGCTTAAACGAATGGAACTTGGTTTCCGAATAATCCTCGTAGGGGGTAGTACACGAGGTATGGAGCAAAAGTTGAAGCGGCCTGTTTTTTGGATATCTTTTCATAATTTGTCTCTATGGATTTATGAAATTACATTCGCGTCCATTCAGGGTCATCTGGAAGTGAATCGGAGCTGAAACGAATGGAACTCAGTTTCCGAATAATCCTCATAGGGGGTAGTACACGAGGTATGGAGCAAAAATTGAGGCGGTCTGTTTTTTGGATATCTTTTCATAATTTGTCCCTATGGATTTATGAAATTGCATTCGCGTCCATTCGGGGTCGTCCAGAAGTGAATCGGAGCTGAAACGAATCGAACTTGGTTTTCGAATAATCCTCGTAGGGGGTAGTACACGAGGTATGGAGCAAAAATTGAGGCGACCCATTTTTTGAATATCTTTTCATAATTTGTCCCTATGGATTTATTAAATTGCATTCGCGTCCATTTGGGGTCGTCCGGAAGATAATCGGAGCAGAAACGAATCGAACTCGGTTTCCGAATAATCCTCGTAGGGGGTAGTACATGAGATATGGAGCAAAAATTGAGGTGACCCGTTTTTTGAATATCTTTTCATAATTTGTCCCTATGGATTTATGTAATTACATTCGTGTCCATTCGGGGTCGTCCGGAAGTGAATCGGAGGTGAAACGAATGGAACTCGGTTTCCGAATATTCCGCGTAGGGGGTAGTACACGTGGTATGGAGAAAAAATAGTGGCGGCCCATTTTTTTGAAATCCTTTCATAATTTGTCCCTATGGATTTATGAAATTGCATTCGCGTCCATTCGTGGTCGTCCGGAACTGAATCGGAGATGAAACGAATGGAACTCGGTTTCCGAATAATCCTCGTAGGGGGTAGTACACGAGGTATGGAGCAAAAATTAAGGCGGCACGTTTATTGAATATATTTTCATAATTTGTCTCTATGGATTTATGAAATTGCATTCGCGTCCATTCGGGGTCGTCCGGAAGTGAATCGGAGCTGAAACGAATGGAACTCGATTTTCGAATAATCCTCGTAGGGGGTAGTACACGAGGTATGGAACGAAAATTGAGGCGGCCCATTTTTTGGATATCTTTTCATAATTTGTCCCTATGTATTTATGAAATTGCATTCGCGTCCATTCGGGATGTTCCGGAAGTGAATCGGAGCTGAAACGAAAGGAACTCGGTTTCCGAATAATCCTCGTAAGGGGTAGTACACGAGGTTTGGAGCAAAAATTAAGGCGGCCTTTTTTTTGGATATCTTTTCATAATTTGCCCCTATGGATTTATGAAATTGCATTCGCGTCCATTTGGGATCGTCCGGAAGTGAATCGGAGCTTAAACGAATGGAACTCGATTTCCGAATAATCCTCGTAGGGGGTAGTACACGAGATATGGAGCAAAAATTGAGGCGTCCCGATTTTTGGATATCTTTTCATAATTTGTCTCTATGGATTTATGAAATTGCATTCGCGTCCATTCGGGGTCGTCCGGAAGTGAATCGGACCTGAAACGAATGGAACTCGATTTTCGAATAATCCTCGTAGGGGGTAGTACACGAGGTATGGAGAGAAAATTGAGGCGGCCCATTTTTTGGATATCTTTTCATAATTTGTCCCTATGTATTTATGAAATTGCATTCGCATCCATTCGGGATGTTCCGGAAGTGAATCGGAGCTGAAACGAAAGGAACTCGGTTTCCGAATAATCCTCGTAGGGGGTAGTACACGAGGTATGGAGCAAAAATTGAGGCGTCCCGATTTTTGGATATCTTTTCATAATTTGTCTCTATGGATTTATGAAATTGCATTCGCGTCCATTCGGGGTCGTCCGGAAGTGAATCGGAGCTGAAACGAATGGAACTCGATTTTCGAATAATCCTCGTAGGGGGTAGTACACGAGGTATGGAGCAAAAATTAAGGCGGCCCGTTTTTTAGATATCTTTTCATAATTTGTCCCTATGGATTTATGAAATTGCAATGGCATCCATTCGGGATCGTCCGGAAGTGAATCAGAGCTGAAACGAATGGAACTCGGTTTCCGAATAATCCTCGTAGGGGGTAGTACACGAGGTTTGGAGCAAAAATGGAGGCGGCCTGTTTTTTGGATATCTTTTCATAATTTGCCCCTATGGATTTATGAAATTGCATTCGCGTCCATTCGGGATCGTCCGGAAGTGAATCAGAGCTTAAACGAATGGAACTCGGTTTCCGAATAATCCTCGTAGGGGGTAGTACACGAGGTATGGAGCAAAAATTGAGGCGGCCTGTTTTTTGGATATCTTTTCATAATTTGTCTCTATGGATTTATGAAATTGCATTCGCGTCCATTCAGGGTCGTCCGGAAGTGAATCGGAGCTTAAACGAATGGAACTCAGTTTCCAAATAATCCTCATAGGGGGTAGTACACGAGGTATGGAGCAAAAATTGAGGAGGCCCATTTTTTGGATATCTTTTCATAATTTGTCCCTATGGATTTATTAAATTGCATTCGCGTCCATTTGGGGTCGTCCGGAAGTGAATCGGAGCAGAAACGAATCGAAATCGGTTTCCGAATAATCCTCGTAGGGGGTAGTACACGAGGTATGGAGCAAAAATTGAGGTGACCCCTTTTTTTAATATCTTTTCATAATTTGTCCCTATGGATTTATGTAATTACAATTGCGTCCATTCGGGGTCATCCGGAAGTGAATCGGAGGTGAAACGAATGGAACTCGGTTTCCGAATAATCGGCGTAGGGGGTAGTACACGAGGTATGGAGCTAAAATTGAGGCGGCCCATTTTTTTGAAATCCTCTAATAATTTGCCCCTATGGATTTATGAAATTGCATTCGCGTCCATTCGGGGTCGTCCGAAACTGAATCGGAGATGAAACGAATGGTACTCGGTTTCCGAATAATTCTCGTAGGGGGTAGTACACGAGGTATGGAGCAAAAATTGAGGCGGCCCATTTTTTGGATATCTTTTCATAATTTGTCCCTATGGATTTATGAAATTACATTCGCGTCTATTCGGAGTCGTGCGGAAGTGAATCGGAGCTGAAACGAATGGAACTCGGTTTCCGAATAATCCTCATAGGGGGTAGTACACGAGGTATGGAGTAAAAATTGAGGCGGCCCATTTTTTGGATATCTTTTTATAATTTGTCCCTATGGATTTATTAAATTGCATTCGCGTCCATTTGGGGTCGTCCGGAAGTGAATCGGAGCAGAAACGAATCGAACTCGGTTTCTGAATAATCCTCGTAGGGGTAGTACACGAGGTATGGAGCAAAAATTGAGGTGACCCATTTTCTGAATATATTTTCATAATTTGTCCCTATGGATTTATGAAATTACATTCGTGTCTATTTGGAGTCGTGCAGAAGTGAATCGGAGCTGAAACGAATGGAACTCGGTTTCCGAATAATCCTCGTAGGGGGTAGTACACGAGGTATGGAGCAAAAATTGAGGCGACCTGTTTTTTGAATATCTTTTCATAATTTGTCCCTATGGATTTATGAAATTACATTCGTGTCTATTTGGAGTCGTGCGGAAGTGAATCAGAGCTGAAACGAATGGAACTCGGTTTCCGAATAATCCTCGTAGGGGGTAGTACACGAGGTATGGAGCAAAAATTGAGGCATCCAAATTTTTGGATATCTATTCATAATTTGTCTCTATGGATTTATGAAATTGCATTCGCGTCCATTCGGGGTCGTCCGGAAGTGAATCGGAGGTGAAACGAATGGAACTCGGTTTCCGAATATTCCGCGTAGGGGGTAGTACACGTGGTATGGAGAAAAAATAGTGGCGGCCCATTTTTTTGAAATCCTTTCATAATTTGTCCCTATGGATTTATGAAATTGCATTCGCGTCCATTCGTGGTCGTCCGGAACTGAATCGGAGATGAAACGAATGGAACTCGGTTTCCGAATAATCCTCGTAGGGGGTAGTACACGAGGTATGGAGCAAAAATTAAGGCGGCACGTTTATTGAATATATTTTCATAATTTGTCTCTATGGATTTATGAAATTGCATTCGCGTCCATTCGGGGTCGTCCGGAAGTGAATCGGAGCTGAAACGAATGGAACTCGATTTTCGAATAATCCTCGTAGGGGGTAGTACACGAGGTATGGAACGAAAATTGAGGCGGCCCATTTTTTGGATATCTTTTCATAATTTGTCCCTATGTATTTATGAAATTGCATTCGCGTCCATTCGGGATGTTCCGGAAGTGAATCGGAGCTGAAACGAAAGGAACTCGGTTTCCGAATAATCCTCGTAAGGGGTAGTACACGAGGTTTGGAGCAAAAATTAAGGCGGCCTTTTTTTTGGATATCTTTTCATAATTTGCCCCTATGGATTTATGAAATTGCATTCGCGTCCATTTGGGATCGTCCGGAAGTGAATCGGAGCTTAAACGAATGGAACTCGATTTCCGAATAATCCTCGTAGGGGGTAGTACACGAGATATGGAGCAAAAATTGAGGCGTCCCGATTTTTGGATATCTTTTCATAATTTGTCTCTATGGATTTATGAAATTGCATTCGCGTCCATTCGGGGTCGTCCGGAAGTGAATCGGACCTGAAACGAATGGAACTCGATTTTCGAATAATCCTCGTAGGGGGTAGTACACGAGGTATGGAGAGAAAATTGAGGCGGCCCATTTTTTGGATATATTTTCATAATTTGTCCCTATGTATTTATGAAATTGCATTCGCATCCATTCGGGATGTTCCGGAAGTGAATCGGAGCTGAAACGAAAGGAACTCGGTTTCCGAATAATCCTCGTAGGGGGTAGTACACGAGGTATGGAGCAAAAATTGAGGCGTCCCGATTTTTGGATATCTTTTCATAATTTGTCTCTATGGATTTATGAAATTGCATTCGCGTCCATTCGGGGTCGTCCGGAAGTGAATCGGAGCTGAAACGAATGGAACTCGATTTTCGAATAATCCTCGTAGGGGGTAGTACACGAGGTATGGAGCAAAAATTAAGGCGGCCCGTTTTTTAGATATCTTTTCATAATTTGTCCCTATGGATTTATGAAATTGCAATGGCATCCATTCGGGATCGTCCGGAAGTGAATCAGAGCTGAAACGAATGGAACTCGGTTTCCGAATAATCCTCGTAGGGGGTAGTACACGAGGTTTGGAGCAAAAATGGAGGCGGCCTGTTTTTTGGATATCTTTTCATAATTTGCCCCTATGGATTTATGAAATTGCATTCGCGTCCATTCGGGATCGTCCGGAAGTGAATCAGAGCTTAAACGAATGGAACTCGGTTTCCGAATAATCCTCGTAGGGGGTAGTACACGAGGTATGGAGCAAAAATTGAGGCGGCCTGTTTTTTGGATATCTTTTCATAATTTGTCTCTATGGATTTATGAAATTGCATTCGCGTCCATTCAGGGTCGTCCGGAAGTGAATCGGAGCTTAAACGAATGGAACTCAGTTTCCAAATAATCCTCATAGGGGGTAGTACACGAGGTATGGAGCAAAAATTGAGGAGGCCCATTTTTTGGATATCTTTTCATAATTTGTCCCTATGGATTTATTAAATTGCATTCGCGTCCATTTGGGGTCGTCCGGAAGTGAATCGGAGCAGAAACGAATCGAAATCGGTTTCCGAATAATCCTCGTAGGGGGTAGTACACGAGGTATGGAGCAAAAATTGAGTCGACCCCTTTTTTTAATATCTTTTCATAATTTGTCCCTATGGATTTATGTAATTACATTCGCGTCCATTCGGGGTCATCCGGAAGTGAATCGGAGGTGAAACGAATGGAACTCGGTTTCCGAATAATCGGCGTAGGGGGTAGTACACGAGGTATGGAGCTAAAATTGAGGCGGCCCATTTTTTTGAAATCCTCTAATAATTTGCCCCTATGGATTTATGAAATTGCATTCGCGTCCATTCGGGGTCGTCCGAAACTGAATCGGAGATGAAACGAATGGTACTCGGTTTCCGAATAATTCTCGTAGGGGGTAGTACACGAGGTATGGAGCAAAAATTGAGGCGGCCCATTTTTTGGATATCTTTTCATAATTTGTCCCTATGGATTTATGAAATTACATTCGCGTCTATTCGGAGTCGTGCGGAAGTGAATCGGAGCTGAAACGAATGGAACTCGGTTTCCGAATAATCCTCATAGGGGGTAGTACACGAGGTATGGAGTAAAAATTGAGGCGGCCCATTTTTTGGATATCTTTTTATAATTTGTCCCTATGGATTTATTAAATTGCATTCGCGTCCATTTGGGGTCGTCCGGAAGTGAATCGGAGCAGAAACGAATCGAACTCGGTTTCTGAATAATCCTCGTAGGGGTAGTACACGAGGTATGGAGCAAAAATTGAGGTGACCCATTTTCTGAATATATTTTCATAATTTGTCCCTATGGATTTATGAAATTACATTCGTGTCTATTTGGAGTCGTGCAGAAGTGAATCGGAGCTGAAACGAATGGAACTCGGTTTCCGAATAATCCTCGTAGGGGGTAGTACACGAGGTATGGAGCAAAAATTGAGGCGACCTGTTTTTTGAATATCTTTTCATAATTTGTCCCTATGGATTTATGAAATTACATTCGTGTCTATTTGGAGTCGTGCGGAAGTGAATCAGAGCTGAAACGAATGGAACTCGGTTTCCGAATAATCCTCGTAGGGGGTAGTACACGAGGTATGGAGCAAAAATTGAGGCATCCAAATTTTTGGATATCTATTCATAATTTGTCTCTATGGATTTATGAAATTGCATTCGCGTCCATTCGGGGTCGTCCGGAAGTGAATCGGAGCTGAAACGAATGGAACTCGATTTTCGAATAATCCTCGTAGGCGGTAGTACACGAGGTATGGAGGGAAAATTGAGGCGGCCCGTTTTTGGATATCTTTTCATAATATGACCTTATGGATTTGTGAAATTGCATTCGCGTCCATTCGGGATCGTCCGGAAGTGAATCGGAGCTGAAAACGAATGGAACTCGGTTTCTGAATAATCCTCGTGGGGGTAGTACACGAGGTTTGGAGCAAAAATTGAGGCGGCCTGTTTTTTCGATATCTTTTCTTAATTTGCCCCTATGGATTTATGAAATTGCATTGGCGGTCCATTCGGGATCGTCCGGAAGTGAATCGGAGCTTAAACGAATGGAACTCGGTTTCCGAATAATCCTCGTAGGGGGTAGTACATGAGGTATGGAGCAAAATTGAGGCGGCCTGTTTTTTGGATATCTTTTCATAATTTGTCTGTATGGATTTATGAAATTACATTCGCGTCCATTCGGGGTCGTCCGGAAGTGAATCGGAGCTGAAACGAATGGAACTCAGTTTCCGAATAATCCTCATAGGGGGTAGTATACGAGGTATGGAGCAAAAATTGAGGCAGCCCATTTTTTGGATATCTTTTCATAATTTGTCCCTATGTATTTATTAAATTGCATTCGCGTCCATTTGGGGTCGTCCGGAAGTGAATCGGAGCAGAAACGATCGAACTCGTTTCCGAATAATCCTCGTAGGGGTAGTACACGAGGTATGGAGCAAAAAATTGTGGCGACCCATTTTTGAATATCTTTTCATAATTTGTCCCCTATTGATTTATGTAATTACATTCGCGTCCATTCGGGGTCGTCCGGAAGTGAATCGGAGGTGAAACGAATGGAACTCGGTTTCTGAATAATCCGCGTAGGGGGTAGTACACGAGGTATGGAGCTAAAATTGAGGCGGCCATTTTTTTTAAATCCTCTAATAATTTTTCCCTATGGATTTATGAAATTGCATTCGGGTCCATTCGGGGTCGTCCGGAACTGAATCGGAGATGAAACGAATGGAACTCGGTTCCGATATCCTCGTAGGGGGTAGTACACGAGGTATGGAGCAAAAATTGAGGGCGGCCCGTTTTTTTGGATATCTTTTCATAATTTGTCCCTATGGATTTATGAAATTACATTCGCGTCTATTCGGAGTCGGAAGTGAATCGGAGCTGAAACGAATGGAACTCGGTTTCGAATAATCCGTAGGGGGTAGTACACGAGGTATGGAGCAAAAATTGAGGCGTCCCGTTTTTTGGAATCTTTTCATAATTTGTCTCTATGGTTTATGAAATTGCATTCGTCCATTCGGGGTCGTCCGGAAGTGAATCGGAGCTGAAACGAATGGAACTCGGTTTTTGAATAATCCTCGTAGGGGCTAGTACACAAGGTATGGAGCAAAAATTGAGGAGGCCCATTTTGGATATATTTCATAATTTGTCCCTATGGATTTATTAAATTGCATTCGCGTCCATTCGAGGTCGTCGGAAGTGAATCAGAGCTGAAACGAATGGAACTCGGTTTCCGAATAATCCTCGTAGGGGTAGTACACGAGGTATGGAGCAAAAATTGAGGCACCTTTTTTTGAAAATTTTCATAATTTGTCCCTATGGATTTATGAAATTACATTCGCGTCTATTTGGAGTCGTGCGGAAGTGAACGGAGCTGAAACGAATGGAACTCGGTTCCGAATAATCCTGGAGGGGGTAGTACACGAGGTATGGAGCAAAATTGAGGGTCCCGATTTTGGATACCTTTTCATAATTTGTCTCTATGGATATATGAAATTGCATTCGCGTCATTCGGGGTCGTCCGGAAGTGAATCGGAGCTGAAACGAATGGAACTCGATTTCGAATAATCCTCGTAGGGGGTAGTACACGAGGTATGGAGCAAAAATTGGGGGCCCATTTTTGGATATCTTTTCATAATTTGTCCTAGGATTTATGAAATTGCATTCGCGTCCATCGGGTCGTCCGAGAGTGAATCGGAGCTGAAACATGGAACTGGTTTCGAATAATCCTCGTAGGGGGTAGTACACGAGGTTGGAGCAAAAATGAGGCGCCTTTTTTTGATATCTTTTCATAATTTGTCCCTATGGATTTATAAATGCATTCGCGTCCATTTGGGGTCGTCCGGAAGTGAATCGGAGCAGAAACGAATCGAACTCGGTTTCCGAATAATCCTCGTAGGGGTAGTACACGAGTATGGAGCAAAAATTGAGGTACCATTTTTTGATATCTTTCATAATTTGTCCTATAGATTATGAAATTATTCACGTCCATTCGGGGTCGTCGGAAGTGAATCGGAGTGAAACGAATGGAACTCGGTTTCCGAATAATCGCGTAGGGGGGTAGTACACGTGGTATGGAGAAAAATGGGCGACCCATTTTTGAAATCCTTTCATAATTTGTCCCTATGGATTTATGAAATTGCATTCGCGTCCATTTCTGGTCGCCGGAACTGATCGGAGATGAAACGAATGGAACTCGTTTCCGACTAATCTCGTAGGGGGTAGTACACGAGGTATGGAGCAAAATTGAGGCGGCAGTTTATTGAATATTTCTAATTTGTCTATGGATTTATGAAATTGCATTCGCGGTCCATTCGGGGTCGTCCGGAAGTGAATCGGAGCTTGAAACGAATGGAACTCGTTTCGAATAATCCTCGTAGGGGGTAGCACGAGGTATGGAGCGAAAATTGAGGCGGCCATTTTTGGATATCTTTTCATAATTGTCCCTATGGATTTATGAAATTGCATTCGCGTCCATTCGGGTGTCCGGAAGTGAATCGGAGCTGAAAGAAAGGAACTCGGTTTCCGAATAATCCTCGTAGGGGTAGTCACGAGGTTTGGAGCAAAAAATGGAGGCGGCATGTTTTTGGATATCTTTTCATAATTTGCCCTATGGATTTATGAAATTGCATTCGCGTCCATTTGGGATCGTCCGGAAGTGAATCGGAGCTTAAACGAATGGAACTCGTTTCCGAATAATCTCGTAGGGGTAGTACACGAGGATATGGAGCAAAAATTGAGGCTCCGATTTTTTGGATATCTTTTCATAATTTGTCTCTATGGATTTATGAAATTGCATTCGCGTCCATTCGGGGTCGTCCGGAAGTGAATCGGACCGAAACGAATGGAACTCGGTTTCCGAATAATCCTCGTAGGGGGTAGTACACGAGGTATGGAGCGAAAATTGAGGCGGCCATTTTTTGGATATCTTTCATAATTTGTACCTATTATGAAATTGCATTCGCATCCATCGGGATGTCCGGAAGTGAATCGGAGTGAAACGAAGGAATCGGTTTACGAATACTCAGGGGGTAGTACACGAGGTATGGAGCAAAAATTGAGGCGTCCATTTTGGATATCTTTTCATAATTTGTCTCTATGGATTTATGAAATTGCATTCGCGTCCATTCGGGGTCGTCCGGAAGTGAATCGGAGCGTGAAACGAATGGAACGCGATTCGAATAATCCTCGTAGGTAGTACACGAGGTTATGGAGCAAAAATTAAGGCGGCCGTTTTTGGATATCTTTTCATAATTTGTC